>NC_045132.1:11954597-12226026 GCF_007655135.1 Punica granatum
CTTTACTGCTTTCCACGGGCTTCGGCTTAGTAACTTTACTGCTTTCCGGACTTCGCGTCCATGGATTTCGTGTCCACTTTACTGCTTTCCACGGGCTTCGGCCTAATAACTTTATTGCTTTCCGGACTTCGCGTCCACTTTACTGCTTTCCACGGGCTTCGGTCTAGTAACTTTACTGCTTTCCACGGGCTTCGGCCTAGTAACTTTATTGCTTTCCGGACTTCGCGTCCACTTTACTGCTTTCCACGGGTTTCGGCCTAGTAACTTTACTGCTTTCCACGGGCTTCGACCTAGTAACTTTACTGCTTTCCACGGGCTTCGGCCTAGTAACTTTATTGCTTTCCGGACTTCGCGTCCATGGACTTCGCGTCCACTTTACTGCTTTCCACGGGCTTCGGCTTAGTAACTTTACTGCTTTCCGGACTTCGCGTCCATGGATTTCGTGTCCACTTTACTGCTTTCCACGGGCTTCGGCCTAATAACTTTATTGCTTTCCGAACTTCGCGTCCACTTTACTGCTTTCCACGGGCTTCGGTCTAGTAACTTTACTGCTTTCCACGGGCTTCGGCCTAGTAACTTTATTGCTTTCCGGACTTCGCGTCCACTTTACTGCTTTCCACGGGCTTCGGCTAGTACTTTACTGCTTTCCGACTTCGCGTCCATGGACTTCGCGTCCACTTTACTGCTTTCCACGGCTTCGGCCTAGTAACTTACTGCTTTCCACGGGCTTCGGCCTAGTAACTTTATTGCTTTCCGGACTTCGCGTCCACTTTACTGCTTTCCACGGGCTTCGCCTAGTAACTTTACTGCTTTCCGGACTTCGCGTCCATGGACTTCGCGTCCACTTACTGCTTTCCACGGGCTTCGGGCTAGTAACTTTGCTTCTTTACGGCTTTCCACGGGCTTCGGCCTAGTAACTTTATTGCTTTCCGGACTTCGCATCCACGGACTTCGCGTCCACTTTACTGCTTTCCACGGGCTTCGGCCTAGTAACTTTACTGCTTTCCACGGGCTTCGGCCTAGTAACTTTATTGCTTTCCGGACGCTTTCCGGACTTCGCGTCCACTTTATTGCTTTCCACGGGCTTCGGCCTAGTAACTTTACTGCTTTCCGGACTTCGCGTCCACTTTATTGCTTTCCACGGGTTTCGGCCTAGTAACTTTACTGCTTTCCACGGGCTTCGGCCTAGTAACTTTATTGCTTTCCGGACTTCGCGTCCACTTTACTGCTTTCCACGGGCTTTGGCCTAGTAACTTTACTGCTTTCCGAACTTCGCGTCCATGGACTTCGCGTCCACTTTACTGCTTTCCACGGGCTTCGGCCTAGTAACTTTACTGCTTTCCACGGGCTTCGGCCTAGTAACTTTATTACTTTCCGGACTTCGCGTCCACGGACTTCGCGTCCACTTTACTGCTTTCCACGGGCTTCGGCCTAGTAACTTTACTGCTTTCCACGGGCTTCGGCCTAGTAACTTTATTGCTTTCCGGACGCTTTCCGGACTTCGCGTCCACTTTATTGCTTTCTACGGGCTTCCGCCTAGTAACTTTACTGCTTTCCGGACTTCGCGTCCATGGACTTCGCGTCCACTTTACTGCTTTCCACGGGCTTCGGCCTAGTAACTTTACTGCTTTCCACGGGCTTCGGCCTAGTAACTTTATTGCTTTCCGGTCTTCGCGTCCACTTTACTGCTTTCCACGGGCTTCGGCTTAGTAACTTTACTGCTTTCCACGGGCTTCGGCCTAGTAACTTTATTGCTTTCCGGACTTCGCGTCCACGGACTTCGCGTCCACTTTACTGCTTTCCACGGGCTTCGGCCTAGTAACTTTACTGCTTTCCACGGGCTTCGGCCTAGTAACTTTATTGCTTTCCGGACTCTTTCCGGACTTCGCGTCCACTTTAATGCTTTCTACGGGCTTCCGCCTAGTAGCTTTACTGCTTTCCGGACTTCGCGTCCACTTTACTGCTTTCCGGACTTCGCGTCCATGGTCTTCGCGTCCACTTTACTGCTTTCCACGGCCTTCGACCTAGTAACTTTACTGCTTTCCACGGGCTTCGACCTAGTAACTTTACTGCTTTCCACGGGCTTCGGCCTAGTAACTTTATTGCTTTCCGGACTTCGCGTCCATGGACTTCGCGTCCACTTTACTGCTTTCCACGGGCTTCGGCTTAGTAACTTTACTGCTTTCCGGACTTCGCGTCCATGGATTTCGCGTCCACTTTACTGCTTTCCACGGGCTTCGGCCTAATAACTTTATTGCTTTCCGGACTTCGCGTCCACTTTACTGCTTTCCACGGGCTTCGGCCTAGTAACTTTACTGCTTTCCACGGGCTTCGGCCTAGTAACTTTATTGCTTTCCGGACTTCGCGTCCACTTTACTGCTTTCCACGGGCTTCGGCCTAGTAACTTTACTGCTTTCCGGACTTCGCGTCCATGGACTTCGCGTCCACTTTACTGCTTTCCACGGGCTTCGGCCTAGTAACTTTACTGCTTTCCACGGGCTTCGGCCTAGTAACTTTATTGCTTTCCGGACGCTTTCCGGACTTCGCGTCCACTTTATTGCTTTCCACGGGCTTCGGCCTAGTAACTTTACTGCTTTCCGGACTTCGCGTCCACTTTACTGCTTTCCACGGGCTTCGGCCTAGTAACTTTACTGCTTTCCACGGGCTTCGGCCTAGTAACTTTATTGCTTTCCGGACTTCGCGTCCACTTTACTGCTTTCCACGGGCTTTGGCCTAGTAACTTTACTGCTTTCCGAACTTCGCGTCCATGGACTTCGCGTCCACTTTACTGCTTTCCACGGGCTTCGGCCTAGTAACTTTACTGCTTTCCACGGGCTTCGGCCTAGTAACTTTTATTGCTTTCCGGACTTCGCGCGTCCACGGACTTCGCATCCACTTTACTGCTTTCCACGGGCTTCGGCCTAGTAACTTTACTGCTTTCCACAGGCTTCGGCCTAGTAACTTTACTGCTTTCCGGACTTCGCGTCCACGGACTTCGCGTCCACTTTACTGCTTTCCACGGGCTTCGGCCTAGTAACTTTATTGCTTTCCGGACTTCGCGTCCACTTTACTGCTTTCCACAGGCTTCGGCCTAGTAACTTTACTGCTTTCCACGGGTTTCGGCCTAGTAACTTTATTGCTTTCCGGACTCTTTCCGGACTTCGCGTCCACTTTAATGCTTTCTACAGGCTTCCGCCTAGTAGCTTTACTGCTTTCCGGACTTCGCGTCCACTTTACTGCTTTCCGGACTTCGCGTCCATGGACTTCGCGTCCACTTTACTGCTTTCCACAGGCTTTGACCTAGTAGCTTTACTGCTTTCCACGGGCTTCGGCCTAGTAACTTTATTGCTTTCCGGACTTCGCGTCCACTTTACTGCTTTCCAACGGGCTTCGCTTAGTAACTTTAACTTTACTGCTTTCCGGACTTCGCGTCCATGGATTTCGCGTCCACTTTACTGCTTTCCACGGCTTCGGCCTAATAACTTTATTGCTTTCCGGACTTCGCGTCCACTTTACTACTGCTTTCCACGGGCTTCGGCCTAGTAACTTTACTGCTTTCCACGGGCTTCGGCCTAGTAACTTTATTGCTTTCCGGACTTCGCGTCCACTTTACTTTACTGCTTTCCACGGGCTTCGCCTAGTAACTTTACTGCTTTCCGGACTTCGCGTCCATGGACTTCGCGTCCACTTTACTTACTGCTTCCAGGGGCTTCGGCCTAGTAACTTTACTGCTTTCCACGGGCTTCGGCCTAGTAACTTTATTGCTTTCCGGACTTCGCGTCCACTTTACTGCTTTCCACGGGCTTCGGCCTAGTAACTTTACTGCTTTCCGGACTTCGCGTCCATGGACTTCGCGTCCACTTTACTGCTTTCCACGGGCTTCGGCCTAGTAACTTTACTGCTTTCCACGGGCTTCGGCCTAGTAACTTTATTGCTTTCCGGACTTCGCATCCACGGACTTCGCGTCCACTTTACTGCTTTCCACGGGCTTCGGCCTAGTAACTTTACTGCTTTCCACGGGCTTCGGCCTAGTAACTTTATTGCTTTCCGGACGCTTTCCGGACTTCGCGTCCACTTTATTGCTTTCCACGGGCTTCGGCCTAGTAACTTTACTGCTTTCCGGACTTCGCGTCCACTTTACTGCTTTCCACGGGCTTCGGCCTAGTAACTTTACTGCTTTCCACGGGCTTCGGCCTAGTAACTTTATTGCTTTCCGGACTTCGCGTCCACTTTACTGCTTTCCACGGGCTTCGGCCTAGTAACTTTACTGCTTTCCGGACTTCGCGTCCATGGACTTCGCGTCCACTTTACTGCTTTCCACGGGTTTCGGCCTAGTAACTTTACTGCTTTCCACGGGCTTCGGCCTAGTAACTTTATTGCTTTCCGGACTTCGCGTCCACGGACTTCGCATCCACTTTACTGCTTTCCACGGGCTTCGGCCTAGTAACTTTACTGCTTTCCACAGGCTTCGGCCTAGTAACTTTACTGCTTTCCGGACTTCGCGTCCACGGACTTCGCGTCCACTTTACTGCTTTCCTCGGGCTTCGGCCTAGTAACTTTATTGCTTTCCGGACTTCGCGTCCACTTTACTGCTTTCCACAGGCTTCGGCCTAGTAACTTTACTGCTTTCCACGGGCTTCGGCCTAGTAACTTTATTGCTTTCCGGATTTCGCGTCCACGGACTTCGCGTCCACTTTACTGCTTTCCACGGGCTTCGGCCTAGTAACTTTACTGCTTTCCACGGGCTTCGTCCTAGTAACTTTACTGCTTTCCACGGGCTTCGGCCTAGTAACTTTATTGTTTTCCGGACTTCGCGTCCACTTTACTGCTTTCCACGGGCTTCGGCCTAGTAACTTTATTGCTTTCCGGACTTTGCGTCCACGGACCTCGCGTCCACTTTACTGCTTTCCACGGGCTTCGGCCTATTAACTTTACCGCTTTCCACGGGCTTCGGCCTAGTAACTTTAACGCTTTCCGGACTTCGCGTCCACGGACTTCGCGTCCACTTTACTGCTTTCCATGGGCTTCGGCCTAGTAACTTTACTGCTTTCAACGGGCTTCGACCTAGTAACTTTACTGCTTTCCACGGTCCTTGGCCCTGGACATGCTGTCGTGCGAGCTTAGACCCCACTCCTGCATCTCGGAATGTTCGCTTCTTAATCAAGTGGTTGCCCTACGACAGGTTCGGACACCTTCGCACATCCCCCTGAGTGTCCAGTGCGAGGGAGCAAGCTGTTATAGAGGACGACAATAGAAGCGGTCGCCGGGACCGAAGGGGTGCCTCTCATGATCTTTGGCTACATCCTCTAAACGAGCATGCAACCAAAGAGGGGCAAGCTGTCAGCACCCCATTTTGGCCCACCGGCTCCCCATGCGAGGATCCCCAACCGAGGCCCGGGGCACTATTCATCACCCGGCAATCGGAAGCAAATGGGCAGGCACGAGGCCATGGACAGTAAGAGAAGAGCACAATCCACTGAGAGAGACGAAAGAGAGCAGTCAGAAGAACAGACGAACGAGGAATCCCGAAGACGGCGGAGCCGGCACTGTGGCACTATTCATCACTGAGTCACCGAAGCACCGAAAGGTGCCCAATATGGGGCTCCAAAAATCCCCCTCAGTGCCAAAACGACCAATGACGCGTCTGGACGCATTTCCGGGACATCCTGCTTGAGCCGGGACACCCCGATCCCCCACGGACGCCTTTTCTGACATAGCTCCCGGGGTTCGCCCCACTGACTAGCAAGCGGCCCCTCAAAACGGGCCTACAGGCACCCGGGGACCACCAGGGCCGGGGAACAAGCTTCAGACAACCTTCCGAAGCTCGGCTCGGTCTCCCGAACTACGTTTCAGTGGTCACGAACGCCTCCCAGCGAGCTTTCGGGTATTTCCACGAAAAGCAGAGACCACGAGGGTCTCTGAGTACCTCACAATAATCTCCAAGCACCTCAAGGCCTTCAGGGCACACTGAGAAAACCCCGGTCAAAGTCCCTAGGTCTTCCCGGGCCAACGGTCCCCGACCGAGGACGACGAGCCAACAATCACTCACGGGGCAATAGGATCGCCAAAACAAATGCAAGGATGCACAAAGGTCAATCGGGGGTCGAGGGGCACTAAACTCCACTCCAAATGTCCAAACGAGGCAAAACCGACTCTCGAGGCGTCGAGTCGCCCGAACGTTCGTCCACACGACGCATGGCGATATTGGGCTCATTCAAATCCTCGTAGTTCAAGCATTCCAAATCTTCAAATTAATTGGACATCGGAGGTCGGATGCAAGCTCAATCGGGTCTCAAGCATTTTCCGGCTTTCTTCATAATCAAGTGGGACCCTTGAGCTAGCCAAGCCGAGCCGAGCCGAGCCGAGCCGAGCCGAGCCGAGCCGCGAGCCATGGCTCTCCTCTAAAGACAAGCCAAATGAGCCTCCACCACACATTTTCAAAATATCTTCTTACACCCATCACTTCCCTTCTCCCATCCATCACCTCCCATCCACTTTTCCCTAACTTCCCCTACACTCAACATGACAACTTCCCCACCCTAATCTTCCCTCCAAAAATTCGGATCCCCTAAGCACCACTTAATTGCACTTAACTCCACTTAATCTTGTCATTTAGTCTTCCTTTATAAGCCCATTGCATCATTAACTTAAACACAACTCCTCTTGCACTCTCTCTCTAGTATTTCTCACTCAAACAAATGCTCTCAACCTCCCAAGAACTTCAGCAAAATCGCAGCAAGCAAGAACCACCCAAAAACCAAGCAAAACACTCAAGACTTAAGTCGGAATCCATCCCGACTTAAATCCAAACTTGACCAAACTTCATATCCCACATGTATTCGACCTCCCGAGTCCATTTCCGGTGTTAGTTTCAGCATTTGAAGCTCCCAGCATGCAGATCTAGAACATTTCAGAATCGGGCCTCTAGGTACTTTCTCGGTTCCTAGGCGAGTCCCGCCCCCCAACTTTGCTCGAGCCTTGACCAAACTTCTTACCCCACATGTTTTCGACCTTCTAAATCCATTTCCGAACCTAGTTTTAGCATTTGAAGCCTCCAACACACCGTTTCAGCAGGTAGCAGAAACAGTGCAGAAACGGGTTTCCATGGCCACCCCGGGATCCTTGGCACGCCATTTCTTCCCAAGACCATGGCGAGTCGTGCCATCACTTCATAGGGGTTCCCCACAACCCTCACTCTTCCTCGTGACAAGGTGGTCACGTGCCGAGAGCCGTTCAACCGTGCACCACCGCCTTTTCTCTCCTTTCTCCCTTCACAGATTTTTCCAGTTTTTTTACCGGTTTTCTTTGCATCTTTCAAGCAAATAGACATGTCTAATCCTCATGAAACCACTGCAGGTATGATCCTCACTCAGTTAGGAGTCCAATGCCACCGATCTCGCACCAAAAGACCACCGGGAGCCTCCCGTAGAGTCGTTTCTTCATCGGGTGCCAGTCAGGTCTTTTCCTCTGGTCGTCTTTTCTAACCCGAACTTTGCAGGGATGCACAGGTCAGCTCGGGTTGAATCTCGCTACGAGCTACCCATCACCGTGCTCCTCACTCAGTTAGGAGTCCAATGCCACCGACCTTGCATCAAAAGACCACCGGGAGCCTCCTGTGGAGCCGTTTCTTCATCGGGTGCCAGTCGGGTCTGTTTTGACCCGACTGGGTCTGTCCTTTTTTTACTGACCCGACTTTGTTTTTGATTTCCGGAAAATCTATGGATGCTCTCCTCCCGAAACCACCACAAGAGCGATCCTTAGTCTCTTGGGAATCCAACGCAACTGGCCCCGCGCGAAAATTCCATCCCGATCAACCGGTACAGCCCCGACAAGCCAGACTGCCAGTCGGGTCTGTTCGTTCCAACCGAGTCTCCCGACTCCCTTTGCCACTTCTCCGACTCTTTCCTCTTGTTCCGAGGCTAGGTAACATTCCTCTACGACTTAGAGAAGCTAGGATCCCCGATGTTTGCTTGTTATGAAGTGTTAATGTGATTTATAAACCGGAAAGCATGAAAGTTGCTATTTTTCTTCTAGATCCGGACTTCCTCATGCCTTTCCATGCACGTACGTCCATCATATTCCATTTATGTGCTCATATCATATCCGTATGATGCATAAGTTCATGTGCCATGATAGGAAAAGATCCAAATCGGGGCCGAAGAGACCATCCCGACCCGTGTGAGCCACGGAAGCTCCCGGTCATTCTTGATGGAATACGGCCGAGAGGTTCCTTGGACCACACAAGTCCGGGAGGCCCTCTTTCGCCTCGAGATGGGCCGATTCCCGTGTTTTATCCGTTTTGTTATCACTTGAGTCGATGCCGTTTTAGTGATTCCGCTTAAATATTTTGTTCGTGCGTGTTTGTATGCTCTTTTGCGTGATTATGACCATGGCGGCATCGATGTGATTAAAACGTGTGTTTTTATCGTGTTTGATGTATCATGCATGTAAGATATGATCGTCACCGAATAATTTCACGAATGGGAGAAACGGGACGTATCATTCGGCTAATTAAATCACTTGGACCAAATAATTGGGTTAATCGATCCTTAATTCGTAAACGCATCGATGGTTTACGGAACGGCGAGAATGCCCTTTTTCACTAAAATTCACAATTTCAAAATACCGAGACGCGTAACACGAATAGAATTGACGTCTAGCGAGTACTCACGTGCCTTGACTCGAGTCCGGGCCCAATTTGAGGCGGCCCGAGTCGGGGCATGAGAATCCTTCTTAGACTCCTTCATGTGATGCAAATCTCCAATTTATACACGAACATCACAATTTTATCATCCAAGGGCATAACCGTCATTCCTTGATTCATCGATACCCTAGGCGCTAGGGAGCCGGAAACGCCTCGATCTATGGACGGAAAAGGGCTACCCGTTCGGGTACGAGTTTCATTCATACGGCCCATTCCGTCCACTTTCGGTGTTTCTATCTTCCTATCGTAGATTCGGTGGGGAGCATTTTATTTCAGTTACAAAATACAAAGAACCGGACTAATCATACATTCGGCCTAATCAAACACTAGATAATGGATAAGCGGAATGATAGATTCTAATCTAGAGTCAAAACACGAGTTTGGATAATTCGGTGAAACCGTAGCGACACTTAACTGAATAAGAGTCTTAAAACAAACACACACATGTAATTGGCTTAGAACCCTATTCTAATCCACCATCTATGTTTGCCTAGGTTAGATACATTGTTTGCTAATCAACCCCGATTAATAACTGATTAAATCACGTACATTCGACTTAATACACCACTTGTCTGTATTCACCGACAATTGTCAGTTGCTTTCTGTATCGTGTCAGTTACATCAGTTTTCTTCAGTTTTATTCTTGCTTTTGATGATTTATTGCGGTTCGAGCCCGAACCCATAAGTCACGTGTTGCATGGGGTCCAACACCCCAAATCACCGAACACGAGGTCCAACGCCTCTTAACTCACCGAGCGCGTGCAACCCGAGTGCGGAATGGGATCTAGCCTCGATTCACCGTCACACTCCGAATACGGCCTATGTGGAAGGCGGATTTGGATTGAGCGCGTGAAACGTGTTTAGATATCACCCGGGAGCTCGATCGATCCAACGGTTACAGTGGAAACAAGTCGTTTTTCTGCAAACCGACGGTTCGATCGGACCCGACCCCCGGCTCTTTGAGCCCGCGTTGCCTTAATTTATTTATCGGTTATTCAAAATACACGGTGAGCAGGAGCGGAATAGTGGCCCAATGCAAACCGATCGGGATCCATTTACTTATTCGGTTATACTTTGTAATTGTTCGAGAGAACATTGTGAGGATTCTATTTGTATGTTCATTCATCTCCTTGTAAGGATCCCCGATCGGTGAGCGAGAGGTCCGAGTGCTGGATCGGTTAAGTTGATCTATCGCCACCAAAGGGTGAGTAAGCTTGGATACTCGTGGTTTCGGTTCACGCAGGGAATCAACCATCACGGTTCAATGAACTGTAACGCTAAGATAGTGAACCGACTCCTCGATGCACAAGCCTACTCATCTTTCGGACTCTTGGTCCAACTTGATCAATTCATCGAATTTACGGTGTCAAAACGGGCGAGTCGAGCGCAACTCTAAATCACGCGGTAAATAAACAAAATGGCAAGCCTAGCAAGCTAGAGTACCGAGAGGGCGTGCGGGATATAGGCCCGCACGTAATAGAACCCCCGAATTCGGAATTTTCGGTTCCGTACGACCATTGCCTTAGCATTTAGGTGTACCCCGTACCCCTAGACCCGGGTAACTTGCCGGCCCTCGACCCTCGGGTCGTAAAATGGCAAGTGGCGACTCCTTCTCTCACGCGTGTCCGTCACGCGTCCCCCCCCCGGGAAGGTGGACACTCCCAAGCCGCGTTTGCTTAGGCGCGCGCATGCGTGCCCCGACGAGATGAAATTCGGGTGCGCACACTAGGGATGGGGGCTCCCGACTCAAGGGTGTCTATTCCTTGAAATCGAGCGAGGATCTTTGGGGGCCGGTTCGGTGGCATAGCCGACTCGATCCGTTCCCTTACTCGGAACCTCTGACTAACCTAGCTTCCTATATTGGTGCCCGTGGGATGTCGGACAAGGTACCTAAGAAGCTAGTATGATGTGCAATGCGTGTGCGGAAAATAAAAGTGCATAAAATAGATAAGCGGGAAATGCGGAAAGCGGTAAATAGACAAGCAAACAAAACAAGCGGGAACGAGCTCGAACCCTCTACTGTCCCCAGTGGAGTCGCCAAGCTGTGTGCACCCGAATTTCATCTCGTCGGGGCACGCATGCGCGCGCCTAAGCAAACGCGGCTTGGGAGTGTCCACCTTCCCGGGGACACGCGACGGACGCACGTGAGAAGGAGTCGCCACTTACCATTTTACGACCCGAAGGTCGAGGGCCGGCAAGTTACCCGGGTCTAGGGGTACGAGGTACACCTAAATGCTAAGGCAATGGTCGTACGAAACCGGAAATTCCGAATTCGGGGGTTCTATTACGTGCGGGCCTATATCCCGCACGCCCTTTCGGTACTCTAGCTTGCTAGGCTTGCCATTTTGTTTATTTACCGCGTGATTTAGAGTTGCGCTCGACTCGCCCGTTTTGACACCGTAAATTCGGTGAATCGATCAAGTTGGGCCAAGAATCCGAAAGATGAGTAGGCTTGTGCGTCGAGGAATCGGTTTACTATCTTAGAGCTACAGTTCATCGAACCGTGATGGTCAATTCCCTGCGTGAACCGAAACCGCGAGTACCCAAGCTTACTCACCCTTAGGTGGCGATAGACCAACTTGACCGATTTGACACTCGGGCCTCTCGCTCGCCGATCGGGGATCCTTACAATTGAATGAATAGATGTACAAATAAAAATCCTCACAATGTGCACTCGAATTATTACAGAGTATAACTGAATAAAGTAAATGGATCCCGATCGGTTTGCATTGGGCCAATATTCCGCTCCGGCTCGTCGTATATTTTAAATGACCGACAAACAAATTAAGGCAACGCGGGCTCAAAAGGCCGAGGGTCGGGTCCAATCGAGCCAACGGTTTGCAGGAGAACCGATTAGTTCCCACTGTAACCGTTGGACCGATCGAGCTCCCGGGTGATATCTAAACACGTTTCACGCATTCAATCCAAATTGCCTTCCACATAGGCCACATTTGGAGTGTGATGGTGACTCGAGGCTAGATCCCATTCCGCACTCGGGTTGCGCGCACTCGATGAATTAAGAGGCGTTGGACCTCGTGTTCGGTGATTTGGGGGCGTTGGACCCCGTGCAACACGTAACCTATAGGTTCGGGCCCGAACCGCAATAAATCATCAAAAGCAAGAATAAAACAAAAGAAAACTGATATAACTGACACAATACAGAAAGTAACTGACAACAACTGACAAGTGTCAGTGAATACAAATGAATTGTGTATTAGGCCGACTGTACGTGATTTGATCAGTTATTAGCCGGGGTTGATTAGCAAGCAATGCATCTATCCTAGGCAAGCATAAGTGGCGGATTGGAATGGGGTTCTAAGCTGATTACATGCATGTGTTCGCTTTAAGACGCTCATTCAGTTAAGTGTCACTGCGGTTTCACCGATTTAACCAAACTCGTGTTTTGACTCTAGATTGGGATCTATTATCCCACCTATCCATTGTCTAGGGTTCGATTAAGTCGAATGTACGATTAATCCGGTTGTTCGTGTTTTGTAATTGAAGTAAAATGCTTCCCACCGAATCTATGATAGGAAGATAGGAACACCGAAAATGGACGGAATGGGCTATACGAATGAGACTCGTACCCGGATGGGTTGCCCCTTTCAGTCCATAGATCGAGGCGTTTCCGGCTCCCTAGCGCCTAGGGTATCGATGAGTCACGTAATGACAATTATGCCCTTGGAATAAAATTGTAGTGTTTGTATGCAAATTGGAGATCACGTCACACGAAGGAGTCTAAGGAGGACTCGCGCATCTCGACTCGAGCCGCCTCAAATCGGGCTCGGACTCGAGTCATGGTACGCGAGTACTCATTAGACATCAATTCCACTCGTGTTACGTATCTCGGTATTTTGAAATTGTGAGATTTTTAATGAAAAAGGGCATTTTCACCGTTCCGTAAATCATCGATGCGTTTACAAATTGAGGATTGAGTCACCCAATTGTTTAGTCCAAATGATTTAATTATCCAAATAATACGTCCCGTTCATCCCGTTTGTGACATTATTCGATGGTAGTGATCTCATATTATAGGTGCCATGGGTTTAATGGGTAACGACCCGAGGTCAATTTATCCGTCGCGAAATTGATGCATGGCTAGCGTAGAACACGAGCATAAGTGCACTCAACTCCAAGGAACGAACACGAAACGACGAAGAAGGCCACCCTAGATCCGGGAGGGGTCAAGGGACACTCGGCCATCTTCCGAGGGACTAAGCCGAGAGGTTCCCTTGACCCGCCTTGGGCCACGGGTGGTCTACCACCTTGGTTCGGGCCATTCCTTGTATGCATGACGTATTAAACACGTTAATGATACATGTTCTAATCATCTCAAGACTATCACGATCATGGACACATGAAATCACACAAACACACATGAACGGGATATTTAAACGGGAACGACAAAGACGGCGTCGGCTCATACATTAGGAAAACATAAAAAACGTGGGAACCGGCTTATTTCGGAAAGGGAGAAACCACCTTGGACCCGTGTGGTCCAAGGGGACTCTCGGCCACTTTTTTTTAAAGGGTGGCCGTGAGTCCTCATGGCTCACACGGGTCAAGGGAGGTTCTCCGATCCCGATCTAAGCTCATTCCCGCCATGCTAATAAATCTCATGCAACGAACAATGATAATAACCCGAGAACCGACAAATTTCGGGGAAGAGGAGGCCGATCAAGCCTCGGAGGGACCAAGAGAGCCCACGGGTCCCCTCCTTTGGGCATATGCCGTGGGCTCCCATGGTCTAACCGTGGCTTGAGTGTCTCCTCTACCGCGATTCTAGCCCTTTCTCCTCACGACACAAACATCATAGGGATGTATGAACGAGACATGATGGACGTGCGTGCATGAAAATGCATGGGAAACATGGATCCGAAGGAAAAACATAAACTTTCAAGCATTCCATACCTTTAAAACGCATAAACACTTCGTACAAGTAAAGAGCTAAGATTCTAACTCGTCTAAGTCGTAAAGGAGCATTACCTAGCCCCGATGTATGAGGAAAAGAGTCGGGGAAGTGGCCGTGGGAGTCACAAGACTCGGATAGAGGGCTACGGGTGGGTGACCCGAATGTGGGCAGCCGCGGCAGTCCGTGGAAAAATGGGTCGGCACGCGAGCTCCGGGCACGGCACGATACGAGGTCGGGTTCGTTGGACTCCTAAGAGGCGGATCTACACGACCATGGGCAGACCCGAGCGTGCCAAGGCCTGAACAAACCCGAAAATGTGAGAGAAAACTCGGTAAAAGTGAGGAAAACCCGGTTAGAGAGAAACGGGTGAATGGCGGTTGTGCACGGTTGATCGGCCCTCGAACCGTGACCACCTCTTCACAGGGGAGAGTGAGGGTTGTGAAGAACCCTGTGAACGTGATGGCACGACTCGCCGAAGTCGTGGGAAGAAATGGCACGCGGCTTGCTCGGTGTGCGCGGCTAGGGAAGTCTCGGGATCCGAAAGTTCTCACGGCTGGAACGGGGTGTTGGAGGCCTCAAATCGAAAATCTAAGCCCGGAAATGGACTTAGGGGATGGGAAATATGTAGGCTAGGAAGTTTGATGATTTTTGGCTTAAGTCGGGTCGGGTGGTTTTCCGGCGATTTTAGCCGGTTTCGGCCTTGGCACGGGCTGAACGAAAGTGAGGGAGAGGGCTGGAGCTTGAGAGGTTTTTGGAGAGAGATTGGCTTGAGAGAGAAGGAGAATGGAGAAGTGATTAAGTCTAATGATCAATGGGAACTTATAGGATGTGTTAATGGCTTGATTAAGGGGAGTTGATTGCGGTTTAATGGGTTAATGGGCTGCCGAATCTGACTTAGAGGGCTGCCGAAAAATTAGAGGAGCATTGATGAGGGGAAATGTCACAGTGTGTGTAGGGAAAGCAAGAAAGAAGTGATAGGAAGTGATGGGAGTTGATGGATGGATGTAAGTATGTAAGAAGATTTGAAATGGGTGGTGGAGGGAAGCTCTTGGAGATGGAGCCGCCGGCCTTGAGGGGTTTGAGCCGCGGCTTGGGGCTGTCCAATCGGAGCCGAGGGTTGAGCCGTGGCTTGGGGTTGAGCCGCGGCTTGATGGCTTGGCTTGGCTGAGCTGTGGGTGTCAGCACCCCATTTTGGCTCACCATTCCAAACAATGATATTAGCAATGATCCAAGCCACGACTTGAGCAGAACACAGAAAACGGCTCGGCAGAGCGAGAAATCACTATTCATCCTCAAGTTGGCAAAATTGAGCAAACGGCCCATGGACATGACAGAAGGACTCTAGGGGTCACCAAAGGGCAACAGAGCGACTAGAGAATTCAACAATGTCCAAAACCGGCATTTTCAATATATCACATGGACGGTACTATTTTCCGATAGTTCGCTCGGTCATTGGAAGATAGCCAATATTGGACTCCAAAAATCCACTTCAATGCCAAAAAGATGGAAAATGTCTTCAAAGGCATTTTGCAAATCATCTGCTCTATACAGAACAATTTTCTGTATACAGACAACTTTTCAGTGGAAGTCCAAAAATGCCGGTTTCTTGGAGAAAAGTTAATGCCAAATATCAGACGCGGCCATGCCCCATCAGCACACAGAGCATGAACGATGCTTCAGATTGTCTCTTGGAAGTCACACAGATACCTCAAATGACTTCCGAACGGCAAAACAAGCATACCCCTCTTCAGAAGAGCATAGCCGGAGAATGGTCTGATGGAATTACGGCAAATGAAGTTCATACCGCATTACCCAGAAAACTCTAGCAGACATTCACAATGGGGCAAAACAGACGGCAAAACCCTTCACAGTTTCCTGAGTAACCTCCGAGGAGCGGAAATGACCATTTTCAGTGGAAATCCATATCCGGAGGTCCTCTTTGGGGAAACTTGACGCCGAACGCTTACGTTACACAATGCTAGCCTTCTCAAGGCTCAATGTGGAATCGTCGGAATAAATCACACAACTCATCTTGATCTCTCGAACAGTGCTTTAGAGGTCTCAGATACACTCTTCAAGTCCTTGGAGGTCTGATCTTGACAAACATAAATTACAGTAATCTCCGGAGTGCCCAAGCAACTCAGAAGTCATCTTGAGAAAACCAGTTTCGACCTCCTAGGACGTCTCCGGCCCCACGTTAGCATTACTGGCTTAAGGGATGATTGCTCACGTTGTCTGACAATTGATGTCAAAATGACCAACGTGAGATGCAGATACGAGATATGCTGTCAGAAGCGGACAACTTCGCCCTGATCACTTGCAATGGGCAAAATCGGCATCCGAGCCTCACACACATCCGGGACATTTCTCAATGGAAAATGTCAATCTCGGGCTCATTAACTCCGTTTTCACGCGCATACCGACAATTCGACGTTCAATTCGAACCACTAACTTCGAATACGTGACCAATCGAGACCCGAGTCTTTTCCCGGTTTCTCCTCACAAGCCGTGGGACCCACGGGCTGCCCAAGGGCAACCGCCCTTTGCCCCAAAGTTTTCGGCCTTTTCCCCTTTCTCTCTTGCCCTCACCTAGCCCAAAATATCTTTGGTCTTTCTAGTCAACACTCAAACCATTAACTACACCTCCATTAATGCTTCTTGGCTCTTCCTCATCAAGATACATGGAGGACATTCATCCTCATCTTCATTAGGGCAACCGACTTTTGCTAATGAGGCCCTTAATGGTGCTTTGTTTTGCTTAATTGCTCATTAGCTTCACATATATATTGCCTACTTGTCATTAAGCTAATCACTCATGAAGCACACATGATCTTGCTAGTTTCTCCCTCTAAAAAATGCTCTCAACTTCTTAGGAACCAGCAGCAAGCAAAGAACTTCATGAAAACCAAAAACCAAGCCAAATATCTTTAGAGTTTAGGTCGGGATCCATAGCGAGCACTATTCCGACTTATATCCAAAATTCTTCAAACTTCATAGACGACATGTTTCGGACCCAAGGATTCCATTTCTGAACCCAGTTTTTTAGTTTGGAGTCGTTTGCTCATCGTTTTGGTCGTTTCGGGTGAAGTTGGAGCTCTCGGGTGAACAGTGACGCGTCACCAGCGTCACCAGCGTCCGTCACCGAGCGTCACCGAGTGCAACCCGCGTCCGTCACCGAGCGTCACCGAGCGCAACCCGCGAGCGTCACCAGCGTCTGTCACCGAGCGCAACCCGCGTCCGTCACCGAGCGTCACCGAGCGCAACCCGCGAGCGTCACCAGCGTCTGTCACCGAGCGCAACCCGCGTTCGTCACCGAGCGTCACCGAGCGCAACCCGCGAGCGTCACCAGTGTTTGTCACCGAGCGCAACCCGCGTCCGTCACCGAGCGTCACCGAGCGCAACCCGCGAGCGTCACCAGTGTTTGTCACCGAGCGCAACCCGCGTCCGTCACCGAGCGTCACCGAGCGCAACCCGCGAGCGTCACCAGTGTTTGTCACCGAGCGCAACCCGCGTCCGTCACCGAGCACCCCAGCGTCCGTCACCAGCGCCACCCGCGCCCGTCACCAGCACGCCCGTGCCCGTCACCAGCGCCACCCGCGCCCGTCACCAACGCCACCAGCTCTCGTCACCCGCGTGTCCGTGCCCGTCACCAGCACGCCCGTGCCCGTCACCAGTGCCGCTCGTGCCCGTCACCGTGTGCCACCAGCGCCCGTCATCGAGCACGCCCGTGCTCACCAACGCCCGTTCGTGCCCACCAGCGCCCGTCACCGTGCGTGACCGCGCCCGTGCACGTCCACCCATGCACCCGAATACCCTTTTAAGGGTTCCACCGAGTCACCCGACTCTCAAACACTTCCCCGACTCTTTCCTCGTATTCCGAGGCTAGGTAATACATTTTCGACTTAGAGGAGTTAGGGCTTTTTATATTTTTGCATGGCTATGGAGTATTATGGTGTTTCATGCATGTTTCATTTGCAAGATTTAATTTTTATGCAATTTTATGTTATATTATGCATGTGCACTATCTTATGACTTGCTATCATGTCGGAAAAGGGCTTGGATCATCGTAAAGAAGACTATCCCGACCCGACTACGGCAAATTAATTCTCGGCCAACTCTCTAAATGAAAGGGTTGAGACTTAAATTGCTCTTTTCGGGTTAAGATCGATCTCCTTAGCCTATTCAAGCTAGCTTCCGAGTTTGTCTTATCATTATTGCATGCATGAAGACGGTGTTATTTTATCCTTTTCCTTAATTGACACGTTTGTGAATGTTTGTATGTTTAAATGAGCTAAACAAATTGTGATAACGCCGGCTTTTATTAAAAAGGAGTGCTATTTATCACGGTTGATGTTTGAGCATGCGAAAAATAATTGAACCACGATTAGGAAATCATTTGTGACTCGGATAGAGCCATGAGAACCTTCGGCCACCTTTCATAAGATGAAGCCGAGGGCTTCTTGGCCTTCCTTGGGTCAAGAATGAGTTCCTTATCTCAAGTTTAATTCGTTTATCGGATGGTGTGAATTTTTACTTCAATGTCTTTACGATTCCTATGTTAAAGTATCGTGTAAAGACTCTTTTAAAATTAACGTACATGGATTCATGTATCGAGGACTCATTTAGATCCATTCGGTTATAAGGATATTGTCGGTTATTCAACTGAATTATCCTTGATCGTTATGGATTCATTTTGGTTGTCGAATCACAAATCGTTTTCCTAATTAATGCATTCGGCTATAACCCTTAAGCTTTAATTCCACAAACGGGTTGACCGGTTCCTTGGCTTTTCCGGGGTTCTTGCATAACCCTGGATGATCCAGGGATTTGGTTGACACCGGCTACAGGCCGAGGTGGCCCGCACTGCGATGTTTTCCCCTTTTCTGAGAACAATTTTCAAATAAAGGGCAAAATCATCTTTTCACAATTCAGCGACACCCTTAGGGTTAGCATAACAGAAACACTTCAGTACGGGATAAGAATGGGCTACCTGTTCAGGTGCAGGTTCATCTGCATAGCCTTTTCTTATCTAACTGATGAGTTTCTGTTATCCTAACATAGACTCGGGTAACTAGAACAGTTATCTCTGTCAGAAAACATGCGAAATGTTGATTAACCTTTCACTCGACCTAACCAAACACTAGATAATGGTTAGGAGGAATTCTAGATTCCAAATCTAGAGTCAAAACACGAGTTTGGTTAATTCAGTGGTAATTCAGTGTCACAATACAGAACAACTGTAAAAGCAATCCACACACCTAAGATTTGACTCTCTTTGTCAAGTTCTCAAAACAAAACCGAATGCTAAAACGTTGGCACACGTTTGATTGTTTAGCATATGGCATTTGCTTGCAAAAACACCCCTGGGTTAATAATCTGTTAATTCACGTAAACACGACAATAACAAACACTTTGTCTGTTATTAACATGTTGCGTGTTATCTTTCCGCACCTGTTTGCCATGCGGGTCGAGCCTGATCCCTAGGCCGAATAATATTAGGGTTCAACGCCCTAATCATCGAGCACAGGGTCCAACACCCTAATCAACACTCACAGGGTCCAACGCTCTATTCAGCGAGAGCGTCCATTGAATTTCAGTGCTTCAGTCTTTTCCCTAAACTCACGGTGAGTTAGAGTGGAATAATAACCGAACGCAAAACGACTGGAATTCGACCCTTTTGTAATTTGTATTTATTGTTTTGAGAGCATTGTAAGGATTCTATTTGATGCATTTATTCTGTAAGAATTCCAGTCGGTGAGCGAACGGTCCGAGAGTCGAATTAATCGAATCGGTCTAATGCTTGCCCAGACACAAGTAAATCCAAGATCTCGCGGTTCTGGTTCACGCAGGGATTCAACCTCCATGTAACAAGTCTCCACGAGGTGAAGCACACCAAAGCGGCCTCGATGAAGCAAAGTCGAGGAGTTTCAAACAAAGACCAGGGGCAAAAAACAAGCTCCGGCTGCAAGAAAAAAAATAGAGCGAAAAGAAGTGGGAAAAATCCGTCAACAAAGAAGAGAAGAGAGAGGGAAAAGAAGCGGGAAAAACCCGCTAATAAAAGAAACGGGGCAGCGCCAAGGTTCACCGCAAATACCAACGGCGCTAATCTAATCAATAAACCCCCGACGAAAAGGGAGCAACAAGCACAACTCCTCGACGGAGACAAGACACAATGCACTCGGAGGTCAGGTCCTCCGAATCATATGCCTTTGCAAGCTCGAGAGATAAAAGAATCGAACCCGCTAGGTCGAAAACCCCTTCTTAGGGGCGGCTTAGGCAAAAATTAGGGCAAAAGAGAGGCACGACCAAAAACCTCTTGTGGGCGGCCGTGGCAAAATGAGAGCTCATCCCCTTTAGGTTGAGAGGTACGGCCCCGAGGTGGGTGACCGTGGCAAAAGGAGTGTAAAACGAGAGATAAATAAAACAGTCAACCTACGCTCTCGCACACTGCGCAGACCAGGGATCCCCAAGGGAAATGGCCAGGTTATCTACTATAACGCGATCTCCAATCGGCTCTTCAACACAATTTAACCCTCCAAGGTGGATTCTTCCTCGAGTACAGTGGGCGACCGAACACACCATCCGAGCAGTTTGGCGCATCCCACACCACGAAAGGACAAAAAGGGGGGGAGTACATCTCGTTGTAGGCGTGAACTTGTATATCCTTTCAGTCTGGGGCAACGTGTTTCCTATGCTTTTCCTTTTCTCTCAGTTAATTCATAACTTCAAACAAGTCACAACCACCTTCTACAAAGCCAAAATCCCGGACATTCCTTTCCGGGAGTCTAGTCATAACACTCTGAAAACGACTAGACCGAGGTCTGACCAAATTTGCACAGAACTCCCCCATGCGGGTTGTGCGCACCCGAATTTTAATCTCGTCGGGGCACACATGTACGAAGCCTATGCAACGTGGCTTGAGAGTGTCCACCTTCCCGGGGACGCACGACGAACACGTGTGAGAAGGAGTCGCCACTTACTGTTTACGACCCGTAGGTCGAGGGCCATTGAGTCGCCCGGGTCTAGGGGTACGGGGTACACCTAAATGCTAAGGCAATGGTCATACGGAACCGAAAATTCCGAATTCGGGGGTTCTATTACGTGCGGGCCTATATCCCGTACCGCGAGTATTCGGGCTTACTCGTCTCTAGGCATTAATAAACCAACTTGACCAGTTCAACACTCGGACCTCTCGCTTGCTGATCGGGGATCCTTACAAATGAATGAATGGATGTACAAATAAGATCCTCACAATGTACACTCGAATAATTACAGAATACAACTGGATAAAGTAAATGGATCCCGATCGGTTTGCATTGGGCCAATATTCCGCTCCGGCTCACCGTGTGTTTTGAATGACCGATAAATAAATTAAGGCAACGCGGGCTCAAAGAGCCGGGGGTCGGGTCCAATCGAACCGACGGTTTGCAGGAGAACCGATTAGTTCCCACTGTAACCGTTGGACCGATCGAGCTCCCGGGTGATATCTAAACACGTTTCACACATCCAATCCAAATTGCCTTCCACATAGGCCATATTTGGAGTGTGATGGTGACTCGAGGCTAGATCCCATTCCGCACTCGGGTTGCACGCGCTCAGTGAGTTAGGAGGCTTTGGACCTCATGTTCGGTGATTTGGGGCGTTGGACCCCGTGCAACACGTAACTTATGGGCTCGGACCCGAGCCGTGACAAATCAGCAAAAGCGAATGGAAAATAGAAGAAAACTGATAAAACGGATGAAAAACGAACGAAAACAGACAAATACAGACAATTACAGACAAGTTCTATATTAGGCCGAATGTACGTGATTTAATCAGTTATTAACTGGGGTTGATTATCAAACAGTGTATCTAACTTAGGCAAGCAAAGAGATGGGCTAGGATATGGTTCTAGGCCAATTACATGTGTGAGTTTGTTTTTAAGATTTCATTTCGTGAATGTCACTGCGGCTTCACTGAATATGCCAAAATCGTATTTTGACTCTATATTTGGAACCTAGTGTTCCGCCTAGCCATTATCTAATATTTGATAAAGTCAAATGCATGATTAATCCGATTTTATATGTTTTGTGACCGAAATAATAATGCTAACTACCAAATCTACGATAAGAGGATAGAAACACCGAAAGTGGATGAAATGGGCCATGCGAATGAAACTCGCACCCGAACGGGCTGTCCCTTTCTATCCATAGATCGTGGTGTTTTGGTTTCCTTAATGCCTAGGATATCGGCGGATCACGAAATGACGGTTATGCCCTTGGGCGGTAAAATGTGTGAAGTGCACGTGTAAAATGGAGATCGCGTGACACAAAGAGGTCCAAAGAGAACTCACATATTTCGACTTGAGCCGCCTCAAATTGGGCCCGGGCTCGAGTCGTAGTACGCGAGTGCTCCCTAGACACTGATTCTATTCATGTTATGCGTCTCGATGTTATGAAATTGTGGATTTTGAAAAGGGCATTTCCACCGTTTCATAATCCGTCGATGCGTTTACAAATTGATATTCGATTTGTCCAATTATTTAGGCCAAATGGTTTAATTAGTCAAATGACATGTCCCATATCCTTGTTTGTGGGATTATTTAGTGATTATGTCTTCTGTCACGAATGTTATGGAGTCGATGGGCGATCGTCCAAAACTAACGTGCCTAACATGGGAGCTAACGCGTAATCAATGATTAAACGGAAAAGAAATTACACTCAATTCCAAGAGCCGATTTCGAAGCGATAAAAGAGGCCAACTTAAACTCAAAGAGGGTCACGGGGAATTCGGTCATTCCATAATGGAGATGACCAAATATTTCCTTGACTCGATTTGAATTCCGGATGGTCTCTTGTATCGGTTCTAATCGTTTCTTGCATGCATAAAACGTCAAACCTGATAATAACACACATTCTATAAAGCCGATGCCGCCATGATCTTGGATGCGCAAACAAGCACGTAATGCAAACGCAAATATCGTATTTAAAGGGAATCGATAAAACGGCGTCGGCTCATACAACAACATATGCGTGGAGGGAAAACAATACGGGAACCATCTTATTTCAGGGAGGGAGAGGCCATGGTGGCCTCGGATGAGCCAAGGGGAATTCACGGGTCCCTCCCTTGGGACTAGGCCGTGAGTTTCCATGGTTCAACCACGGCCAAGACAGTCTCTCCCACCTCGACTTTAGCCGATTCCCGTCATGCTAACGTGTAATATGTGATGAGCGAACATAAAATACATGAACCAACCAATTTCGGGGAAAGGGAGGTCACGTTGGCCCTGGATGAACCAAGGAGGCTCTCGGATCCCTTCCTTGGGGATTAGCCATGAGCTTCGATGGTTCGAGCGAGGCTAATGTGGTCTATCTTACCTCGCCTTCGGTTATTTCGTGCCATGATAAACATGCTAGAACAATATTCGAGTGTAACAAACGACATAAATATGCAAGGAAACGAATAAAGGTCGGAACTTGCATGCAAACGAGTGTTATTCATCTTATCACTCCATAACAAGCAAATATCGAGAACCTTATTTCCCTAAGTTGTAGAGGAGTGTTACCTAGCCTCAGAACACGAGGAAAGAGTCGGAGAAGTGGCAAAGGGAGTCGGGAGACTCGGCTGGAACGAACAGACCCGAACCGGTGCAGTCGGCTCGACTGGCAGACCCGACTGGCAGTCTGGCTTGTCGGGGCTGTACCGGTTGATCGGGATGGAATTTTCGCATGGGGCCAGTTTTGTTGGATTCCCAAGAGACTAAGGATCGCGCCTGTGGTGGTTTCGGGAGGAGAGCATGCGTAGATTTTCTAGAAATCAAAAACAAAGTCGGGTTAGTAAAAAAATGACGGACCCAGTCAGGACAAAATAGACCCGATTGGCACCTGATGAAGAAACGGGTCTACAGGAGGTTCCCAGTGGTCTTTTGGTGCAAGATCGGTGGCATTGGACTCCTAACTTAGTGAAGATCATGGTGATAGGTGGCTCGTAGCGAGATTCAACCCTACCTAATCTGTACGTTCCTGCAAAGTTCGGGTTAGAAAAGAAAACCAGAGGAATAGACCCAACTGGCACCCGATGAAGAAATGACTCTACGGGAGGTTCCCGGTGGTCTTTAGATGCAAGATCGGTGGCATTGGACTCCTAACTAAGTGAAGATCACGGTGATAGGTGGCTCGTAGCGAGATTCAACCCGTGCTGACCTGTACGTTCCTGCAGAGTTCGGGTTAGAAAAGAAAACCAGAGGAACAGACCCGACTGGCACCCGATGAAGAAACGACTCTATGGGAGGCTCCCGGTGGTCTTTTGATGTAAGGTCGGTGGCATTAGACTCCTAATTAAGTTAGGATCATGTCTGCAGTGGTTTCATGAGGATTGGACAGGTCGATTTTCCTAAAAGATGCAAAGAAAACCGGGAAAAAACTAGAAAAATCTGTGAAGGGAGAAAGGAGAGAAAAGGTGGTGGTGCACGGTTGAACGGCTCTCGGCACGCGACCACCTTGTCACGAGGAAGAGTGAGGGTCGTGAGGAACCCCTAGGAAGTGATGGCACGACTCGCCATGGTCGTGGGAAGAAATGGCGTGCCGAGGATCCCGGGGTGGTTATGGAAACCCGTTTCTGTACTGTTTCTAACGGTGTGTTGGAGGCTTCGAATGCTAAAACTAAGTTCAGAAATGGATTTAGAAGGTCGAAAACATGTAGGGTAAGAAGTTTGGTCAAGGCTCGGGCAAAGTCGGGGGGCGGGACTCACTTAGGAACCGGGAAAGTGCCTAGAGACCCGATTCTGGACTGTTCTGGTTCTGCATGCTGGAAGCTTCAAATGCCGAAACTAACACCGGAAATGGACTCGGGAGGTCAAGTACGTGTGGGATATGAAGTTTGATCAAGTTTGGTTCGGGTTGAGTGGCGGTCACCGGAAAACGGTTGAGTTTTCCGGCAATTTTGCCTTGGTTTGGGGCTGTTGTGGGGGCTGTGCGGGCTGAGCTATTGCTGGACGAAAATGGGGAGCTTGAGAGGATTTTAGAGTGAGAAATGCTTGAGGGAAGATGGAAGATGAGTTGTGATTAAGTTAATGACCCAATGCACTTATAAAAGCAAGCTTAATGACAAGATTAAGTGGAGTTAAGTGCAATTAAGTGGTGCTTAGGGGATCCGAATTTTTGGAGGGAAGATTAGGGTGGGGAAGTTGTCTTGAAAGGTGATGGGAGGTGATGGATGGGAGAAGGGAAGTGATAGGTGTAAGAAGATATTTTGAAAATGTGTGGTGGAGGCTCATTTAGCTTGTCTTTAGAGGAGAGCCATGGCTCGCGGCTAGGCTCGGCTCGGCTAGCTCACGGATCCCACTTGATTAGGAAGAAAACCAGAAGAAGCTCAGGGCTTGATTGATCACGCATTCGATTTCCGCGGTTCGCTTGAACGACGAATTATCGATGTATTCGCGAATACGGTTTTAATGAGCCTAATATTGACATTCTTCGTATGGGTGAATGCTCGGGCGTCCCGAGGACTCGAAAGCCGGTTTTGCTCCGTTTGGATGATCGGGGTGAAGTTGTCCGTTTCTGTTGTTTGTTCGCGCCTTTGCGTGATGTACCGCTTGTGTCGGCGTGCTTTGTGCTTTGGGCAGAACGGTTTACTTGCCGGCCCCGGCTGGAGATTGATATCCGGAGGTGTCCTAAGAATCTGCAAACGGGGCTTTCTCGGTGTTTCCCGAGTGTTCTGATGTGTTCGGAGACTACTGTGATCTCTATTCGTCAAAAATGAGTCTTGAAGGCTTGTCGGGAGGCGTTCGTGACCATTGAAACGTCACTCGGGAGATCAGTATGATTTGCTTGGTCCGAACTGACATGATTTCCTAGCCCCTAGAGGTTGTTGGGAGTGGGTGGTGCAAAGCTCGGACTTCAACATTTTCCCAAATGAGCTCTGAGCACAAGATTCCCCATGAAATGGGCCCTTTTGTTACCGGAATGGTACTCGGGAAACCTAAATAGATTATGCAATGCGATCGGGGTTTATCTCCCAAGCCCTTGAGGTCCCTGGGATTGATTGTCGCAAATTTCATGCACTGACGATTTGTTAAAAGGGTCTCCGGCTATGTCTTTCTGTAGAAAAGGGCATCTTTTTCCCGGGTCGGGATCCACTTGGGAGACCAAGATGAACTCCAAAACGCAGTCTGAATCATGTTCTATGGTCCTGGTAGTCCTTGGGCGTGTGTAGGCCTATTTCCGGGTGCCGTTTACTTGTCTGTGGATCGGGCGTCCCGAGAGCCCCGTCAGGAAGGCGTCTGCAAATGTTCGGGAGTGTCCTGGCTTAAGCAGGAGGCTTTTGAAATGTGCTCGGAGGTGCCATTGGTCATTTTGGTACCAAGAGGGATTTTTAAAGTCCCATATTAGATATCTTCTGACGCTCCGGTGATCCGACGATGAATAGTGCCACAGTGCCGGTTTCTGTTATTTTGGGGTTCGTTGTTTATCTTCCCTTTTAATTGCCCTTCTGAGCCTTTTGGAGGAACCTGCTTTTCTTTTGTAGTCTATGCTCCCACGTCCGTGCGTTCGCCTCCGATTGTCGGGTCATGAATAGTAATTCGAGCTTCGGCCGGGAGCCCTTTGTTGGAGCCGATGGACCAAAATGGGGTGCTGACAGCTTGCTCCACTTTGTTTGCATGCTCGACTAGAGGATGTAACCAAAGATTATAAGAAGCAACCCATTTTGGGTCCGGCGACTGCTCTGGTACTGTTCCCCATGGCTGCTCATACCTTGCTTGGATGTATCGGGATATTGTGCCTGGAACAAAAATTCACAGGTTGGGGGGATTCAAACAAGAATTTGAACACCGAGACGGACCCGGACAGAAATTTAAACCGAGATAGACCCGAACAAGAATTTAAAACCGGGATGGGCCTGAAACAGGAATTTTAAACCTAGATGGACCCGAAACAGGAATTTAAACTGGGATGAACCCGAAACCAGAATTTGAAACCGGGATGGACCCGAACAGGAATTTAAACCGGGATGGACCCAAAACAGGAAATTGAAACCGGGATGGACCCGAACAGGAATTTGAAACCGGGATGGACCCGAACAGGAATTCAAATCGGGATGGACCCGAACAGGAATTTGAAATTGGGATGGACCCGAACAGGAATTTAAAACCGGGATAAACCCGAAACAAGAATTTGAAACCGGGATGGACCCGAAACAGGAATTTGAAACCGGGATGGACCCGAACAGGAATCTTAACAGGGATTGACCCGAACAGGAAATTTAACCGGGATTGACACAAACAGGAATTTGAAATCTAGATGTACCCGAAATAGGAATTTCAAACTGGGATGGACCCGAACAAGAATTTGACATCGGGATGGACCCAAACAGGAATTTAAACGGGGATGGACCCGAAACAGGAATTTAAACCGGGATGGACTCGAACAGGAGTTGAAACCGGGATGGACCCCAAAACAGGAATTTTAAAACCAGGATGGACCCGAACAGGAATTTAAACCGGGATGGACCCGAAACAAGAATTTGAAACCGGGATGGACCCGAACAGTAATTTAAATCGGGATGGACCCGAAACAAGAATTTGAAACCGGGATAGACCCGAAATAGGAATTTGAAACCGGGATGAACCCGAAATAGGAATTTGAAACCGGGATGGACCCGAACAGGAATTTGAAACCGGGATGGACCCGAACAGGAATTTAAACCAGGATGGACCCGAACAGGAATTTGAAGCCGAGATGGACCCGAACAGGAATTTAAACCGGGATGGACCCGAACAGGAATTTAAACCGGGATGGACCCGAACAGGAATTTGAAACCGAGATGGACCCGAAACAGGGATTTGGAACCGGGATGGACCCGAAACAGGGATTTGAAACCGAGATGGACCCGAACTGGAATTTAAACAGGGATGGACCCGAACAGGAATTTGAAGCCGAGATGGACCCGAATAGGAATTTAAAACCGGGATGGACCCGAACAGGAATTTAAATCGGGATGGACCCAAAACAGGAATATGAAACCGGGATGGACCCGAAACAGGGATTTGAAACCGGGATGGACTCGAACTGGAATTTAAACCGGGATGGACCCGAACATGAATTTAAACCGGGATAGATCCGAACAGGAATTTAAAACCGGGATGGACCCTGTACGGACCAGAATGTGGACTCTCGTCGAGGCCCGCATGCGCGCTTTTGGATCGCGCGGCTTGGGAGTGTCCACCTTCCCGTGGGGACGCGTGACATACACGCGTGAGAGAAGGAGTCGCCACTTATCATTTTACGACCCGTAGGTCGAGGGCGGATAAGTTACCCGGGTCTAGGGGTATGGAACACCTAGTTTGTCGTTAAGGCATTGATCTGTGTGGAACCGGAAAATCCGTGTTCGGGGGTTCATGTTACGTGCGAGCCTATATCCCGCACGCCCTTTCGGTACTCTGGTTTGCTAGGCTTGCATGTTTTATGATTTACCACATGAATTAAGTTGCACTCGGCTCGCACGTTTTGACACTGGAGATTCGGTGAACCAAACGATGTCGGTCGAGAAGCCGAGAGAGAAGTAAACCCGTATGTCGAGGAGTTGGTTCACAATCTTGCGTTACAGTTCATCGAACCATGGAGGTTGAATCCCTGCGTGAACCAGAACCGCGAGTTCTTGGATTTACTTGTATCTGGGCAAGCATTAGATCGATTCGATTAATTTGACTCTCGGACCGTTCGCTCACCGACTGAATTCTTACAGAATAAATGTATAAAATAAAATCCTCACAATGCTCTCGAAAACAATAAATACAAATTACAAAAGGGTCGAATTCCAGTCGTTTCGCGTTCGATTATTATTCCACTCTAACTCACCGTGAGTTTAGGGAAAAGACCGAAGAACTGAAATTCAATGGACGCTCTCACTGAATAGGGCGTTGGACCCTGTGAGTGTTGATTGGGGCGTTGAACCCTGTGCTCGATGATTAGGGCGTTGAACCCTAATATTATTCGGCCTAGGGATCAGGCTCGACCCGCATGGCAAACAGGTGCGGAAAGATAACACGCAGCAGGTAAATAACAGACAAGGTGTTTATTATTATCGACTGCACGTGTTTTAACAAGTTGTTAATCCGGGGTGTTTTAACATGCAAATCCTACCCTAGACAAACAAACATGTGCCAATATTTTAGCATTCGGCTTTGTTTTGAGAACTTGACAAAGAGAGTCAAATCTCATGTGTGTGGATTGCTTTTACAGTTGTTCTGTATTGTGACACTGAATTTTCACTAAATTAGCCAAACTCGTGTTTTGACTCTAGATTTGGAATCTAGAAATCCTTTATCTAGTGTTTGGTTAGGTCGAGTGAAAGGTTAATCAACATTTTGCATGTTTTCTGACAGAGATAACCGTTCTAGTTACCCGAGTCTATGTTAGAATGACAAAAACTCATCAGTTAGATAAGAAAAGGCTATGCAGATGAACCTGCACCTGAACAGGTAGCCCGTTCTTATCCCGTACTGTAGTGTTTCTGTCATGCTAACCCTAAGGGTGTCGCTGAATTGTGAAAAGATGATTTTGCCCTTTATTTGAAAATTATTTTCAGAAAAGGGGAAACATCGCAGTGCGGGCCACCTCGGCCTGTAGCCGGTGTCGACCAATTCCCTGGATCGTCCAGGGTTGTGCAAGAGCCCCGAAAAAGCCAAAGAACCGGTCGATTTGCCCGGAAGTGATCTAGAAAGATCTTATGTATCCTAACTTGAGTTACCTGGAATTAGGTAAAAACTCAAGTTGAGACATAGAAGCCCTTTTCAGACGTCCATGCTACATCGGACCGCGCGTTTCGGGTTTTGAAATTGATAAGTTTGAAAAGGGCACCAACGTCATTTGACAACTCATCGACGCGAGTTATCAGTTAATGACCAATTCGTGTAAACTTTATCAGTGTGTAGAGGGTTTAATCATGTGAGCGTCCCGATTAACCCGTTTGTGGAATTAATGCTTAAGGGTTGTGCCGAATGCATTAATTGTGAAAACGATTCGTGACTCGACGAGCAAGACGATTCCATAAGGATCGAGGATAATTTGGTCCAATGACCGAAACTACCATCGTAACCGAATGGACCCGAATGAGTCATCGATACCCAAATCCAGGCATGCTTTGTTTTGAAAAGACATTTTCATGCGATATTGCGACGATAATGTAAATTGCAAATTACACGAAAGCCGAGAACGGACTCAAAACGGGAGGAGGAAGCCTCATGCAACCCGTACGAGTCTAAGAGGCTCTCGGTCACTTCTCCTTGGAGATAACCGAGAGGTCCCATGGCCCGAATGGGGTTCCACGAGGTTTCCCCGTCTTGTTTTGAATCATTTCTCGCATGCTCAAACGACAAACACGATAAATGACACGATTAACTAAAGTCGGTATTGCCATGATTTGAATAACGCATTCGAACATGCATGTAAGAAAACACGAGAAAACTAGGGAATTGAACTTAGATTGGGCTAAGAAGGCCGTTCTCGGTTACCTCTTCTTGAAGCAAACCCGAGAGCTCTTTTGCTTATTTCGGGTTGAGAAGGTCTTCCGAGGGTCGATCCAAACGTTTCCCGACATGCTAACATGTTATATGATGACGAGCATGCATAATATAACATGAAAGTGTATGAAAATTAAGCCTTGCAAGTTAAACATGCATAAAACGCCATATTACTCCATAGCCATGCAAATAATGTAAAAAACCCTAACTCCTCTAAGTCAAGAGTGATTTACCTAGCCTCGGGATACGAGGAAAGAGTCGGGGAAGTGTTTGAGAGTCGGGTGACTCAGTAGAACGCTTGGAAGAGTGCTCGGGTGCAAGGGCATGCACGTTCGGGGAGCTAGGCGCTCGGGGCGTGCAGCTATGCGCGCGGCTGGATGCGCGGGCGCATAGGGCGCGCGGCTGGATCCGCGGGCGCGAGGGAGCGTGAGGCTACGGGTGCACTGTTCACCCGAGAGCACGTCCTTCACCCGAAGTCACCTAAATGACCTGAAATGATGAGCAAATGACTTCAAATCAAAAATCTAAGTTCATAATGAACTCCTTGGGTCCAAAACATGTGGTCCATGGAGTTTGAGAATTTTTGAACTTAAGTCGGGATGATGAACATTGGCTTCCGACTTAAGAAACTCAAAGCTTTCTTCGGGTTTTCTTCGGTTTTTCTCTCTTGGTTTTTGAAGTGTTGAAGCTTGCTGGTTTTGGCTATGGAGTTGAGAGCTTTTCTTGAGGGAGAAAGCTTGGAGAGAGTGTGCAAGAGGAGAAGTCCTTAGCTTAATCACTTTGGAGCAACATATAGGCAAAGTTAATGAGCAATTAAGTGAAGAAAAGCTTGATTAAGGCAAGGCTTAGGGAGATCCGAATTTTCTAAGCAAGATAAGGATGAATGTCATCCAAGTATTCTTCATGGAGAAGAGTTAAGAGCATTGAATGCATGGATAGTGATGGTTGAGTGCAAGAATGAAAGACTTGAGATATTTTCAATGCAAGTGGGCAATGGTGGCTAGCTTTATCTTGAGCAAGGGGAAGAAGATGCCGTGGGTCCCGTTTGGATTGGAGTTGAGTCGGTAGGAAGCTCGAATCTCGATTGATTGCGTATTCAAAGCTCGTGGTTCGAATTGAACGTCGAATTGTCGCTATACGCGAGGAAACAGATTTAATGAGTCCGAGATTGGCATTTTCCGTGAGAAATTGCCAAATATCTATATGAGGCTCGGAATCCGGTTTTGTTCCTTTTATGCATACAGTGCGAGGTTACCCACTTCTGGCAGCATTACTTGTATCTGCATCCCACGTCGGTCATTTTGACATAAATTGTCAAATTACGTGGGCACTTGTCCCTTAAGCCCGTAAATGCAAATATGGAGCAGGAGATGTCCTAGGAGGTCGAAACTGGATTTCTCAGATTGCTTTCTGAGTTTCTTGGGCCATTCGGAGATCGCTGTGACCTCTGTTTGTCGAGATTGGGCCTCTAAGGATATGAAAAGTGCATCTGAGACCCTTAAAGCACTGCTCGGGGGGTCTAGATGAGTTGTGTAATTCATTCCGACGACTCCACATTGAGCCTTGAGAAGGCTAGCATTGTGTAACGTAAGCATCCGGCGTCAAGTTTCCGTAAAATGGACCTCCGGATTTGCATTTTCACTGAAAATGACCATTTCCGCTCCTCGAAGGTTACTGGGGAAACTGAAAATGGTTTGCTGTCTGTTTTGCCCAATTGTGAATGTCTGCTAGAGTTTTCAGCGCAATGCGGTACGAACTTCGTTTGTCGTAATTCCATCAGACTAGTCTCCGGCTATGCTCTTCCGAAGAGGGGTATGCTTGTTTTGCCGCTCGGAAGTCATTTGAAGTGTCTGTGTGACTTCTAAGAGACAATCCGAAGCACTGCTCATGCTCTGTATGCTTGTGGGGCATGTCCGCGTCTGATATTTGGAATTAACTTTTCTCCGAGAAACCGGTAGTTTTGGACTTCCACTGAAAAGTTGTTTGTATACAGAAAGTTGTTCTATATAGAGCAGATGATTTGCAAAATGCCTTTGAGGACGCTTTTCATCTGTTTGGCATTGGAGTGCATTTTTAGAGTCCAATATTGGCTATCTTCCAACGATCGAGTGAACTATCGGAAAATAGTACTGTCCGTGTGATATACTGAAAATGCCGGTTTTGGACATTGTTGAGCTCTCTGGTCGCTCTATTGCCTTTTGGTGACTCCTAGAGTCCTTCTGTCAGGTGTATGTGTCGTTTGCCCGATTTTGCCGACTTGAGGATGAATAGTGATTTTCCGCTCTGTTGAGCCGTTTCTCTGTACTCTGCTCAAGTCATAGCTTGGATCATCGCTGATGATGTAATTTAAATCGGTGAGCCAAAATGGGGTGCTGACACCTTGCCCCTCTTTGACTGCGTGCTCGAGTAGAGGATGCAGCCAAAGACTTCAGAAGCTCCCCAGTTTGATAGCAATGATCGATATGGAAATTCCTATAATGGTCTTCTCCTTCTTGCATTGGGTATATGGGATATTGTGCCTAATAGAAAAATAAAGGAAGTGAGGTAAGATGTGCATAAGTTTTGCAGTAACAAGTAGGGTGCATGCATAAAGGCAATTGCAGTTAATGGGAAATGCTTTGTTTAATTAAAAAAAACGATATGCCAAGCTTAATGAAAAGTGCTGAGCTTAATGAAAGGTGTGCTACTTAGGTAGGTGTGGAATCCGAAAGTAATAAATGTGAGGTGTATAACCCGAAGGCAGTAAATGTTGGGTGTGTAACCCGAAAGCAGTAAATGTTGAGTGCGAAACCGTGTGGGTGTGAAACCCGAAAGCAGTAAATGTTAGGTGTGCAACCCGAAAGCAGTAAATATTGGGTGTGTAACCCGAAAGCAGTAAATGTTGGGTATGTAACCCGAAAGCAATAAATGTTGGGTGTGAAACCCGTGTGGGTGTGAAACCCGAAAGCAGTAAATGTTGGGTGTGTAACCCGAAAGTAGTAAATGTTGGGTGTGAAACCCGAAAGCAGTAAATGTTGGTGTGTAACCTGAAAGCAGTAAATGTTCAGTGTGAAACCCGTGTGGGTGTAAAACCCGAAAGCAGTAAATGTTGGGTGTGTAACCCGAAAGCAGTAAATGTTGGGTGTGAAACCCGTGTGGGAGTGAAACCCGAAAGCAGTAAATGTTTAGGTGTGTAACCCGTGTGGGTGTGAAACCCGAAAGCAGTAAATGTTGGGTGTGAAACCCAAAAGCAGTAAATGTTGGGTGTGTAACCCGAAAGCAGTAAATGTTGGGTGTGAAACCCGTGTGGGTGTGAAACCCGAAAGCAGTAAATGTTGGGTGTGTAACCCGAAAGCAGTAAATGTTGAGTGTGAAACCCGTGTGGGTGTGAAACCCGAAAGCAGTAAATGTTGGGTGTGTAACCCGAAAGCAGTAAATGTTGGGTGTGTAACCTGAAAGCAGTAAATGTTGGGTGTGATACCCGAAAGCAGTAAATGTTGGGTGCGTAACCCAAAAGCAGTAAATGTTGGATGTGAAACCCGTGTGGGTGTGAAACCCGAAAGCAGTAAATGTTGGGTGTGTAACCCGGAAGCAGTAAATGTTGAGTGTGAAACCCGTGTGGGTGTGAAACCCGAAAGCAGTAAATGTTGGGTGTGAAACCCGAAAGCAGTAAATGTTCGGTATGTAACCCGTGTAGGTGTGAAACTTGAAAGCAGTAAATGTTGGGTGTGAAACCCGTGTGGGTGTGAAACCCGAAAGTAGTAAATGTTGGGTGTGTAACCCGAAAGCAGTAAATGTTGGGTGTGAAACCCGTGGGGATGTGAAACCCGAAAGCAGTAAATGTTGGGTGTGTAACCCGAAAGCAGTAAATGTTGGGTGTGTAACCCGAAAGCAGTAATTGTTGGGTGTGAAACCCGTGTGGATGTGAAACCCGAAAGCAGTAAATGTTGGGTGTGTAACCCGAAAGCAGTAAATGTTGGGTGTGAAACCCATGTGGGTGTGAAACCCGAAAGCGGTAAATGTTGGGTGTGAAACCCGTATGGGTGTGAAACCCGAAAGCAATAAATGTTGGGTGTGTAACCCGTGTGGGTGTGAAACCCGAAAGCAGTAAATGTTGGGTGTGTAACCCGAAAGCAGTAAATGTTGGGTTTGAAACCAGTGTGGGTGTGAAACCCGAAAGCAGTAAATGTTGGGTGTGTAACCCGAAAGCAGTAAATGTTGGGTTTGAAACCCGTGTGGGTGTGAAACCCGAAAGCAGTAAATGTTGAGTGTGTAATCGGAAAGCAGTAAATGTTTGGTGTGAAACCCATGTGGGTGTGAAACCAGAAAGCAGTAAATGTTGGTGTGTAACCCGAAAGCTATAAATGTTGGGTGTGAAACCCATGTGGGTGTGAAACCCGAAAGCAGTAAATGTGGCGGTGTGGCTGTATGGGACGGATGTTGCCCTGAAAGTGCTGATCCGTCAAAGGCACGTATTGTTGGAATGGTTACGCTTTGCGGAAGACCAGTTTTACTGGCTTGGGCAATCGTACTTTGACCTGCTGGAAGTTCGCCAGGATTCGGCATCTTGTCTTGCGAGACTCGAGCTCTAGGGAAGGAGCACCTACGTATCCCATGTGATCGGGAATCATAGTCCGCCGTAGTTCTTGTGATGCTTGTGATACCTGTGATCCTGGCATTACTAGTAAATCATAAGAGAAATACTAATAAGTGATGGACACAGGTAAGCATGAAAATGTTGTTGCGACACGCAAATCTTAAGTTTTGGGTCGCCTGAGCAACCCATGAAGATTTTTGCTTTGACAGTGTAAATAGGTCCCGTTCTCAGAGGCCTAGATGCGAGGCCTCCAGGGGTTCCCGTTAGCTATGTATTGGGCATATCGAGACATCCCCGACAATGTCCTAGCAGCTCTATCGGTTGTTCAACACGCTCGTCAGCTTTGGACCCTTCTCATCAGGGTGCCATAAGGCGACTGCTTTTGTAACCCGCATGAAGATTTTTACCCAGATTTGATCAGACTCGGTCTGACCATTTCCAGAATACTATGACTAGACCTCGGAAAGGAATGTCTGGGATTTGGCTTTGTGGTAGCTTGTTGAAGGGTGGCTGTGACCCATTCTGGAGTTATGCAAAGACAAAGAGAAAAGAGAAAGCTTGAGGGAACGTGTTGCCCCAAGCTAAAAGGATACACGAGTTCACGCCTGCAGCGAGATGTACCCCTTTTCCTATGTTCTTCTGTTGTGAAGGCTATCCCAAACTGCTTGGATGGCATGCTCGGTTTGCCCATTGTGTTTGAGGAGGAATCTGCGTTGGACGGTTGAGCTATCTTGGAGGGCTGATCGAGGATCATGTTGGAGTAGATAATCTGGCCACTTCCGTTGAGGATCCCTACTCCGCTCGATGTATGAGGAACCAGGGGGTCATTTTTATCCCTCGTTTAACTCTCCTTTTGCTACGGTCACCCACCTCGGGGCCGTACCTCTCAACCTAAAGGGGATGAGCTCTCCTTTTGCCACAATAGCCCCAAAGGGTTTTCGGTCGTGCCTCTCTTTTACCCTAGCTTTTGCCTAGGCCGCCCCAAAAGGGGTTTTCAACCTAGCAAGCTCGATTCTTTTATCTCTCGAGTTTGCAAGGGCGAAAGGTTCGAAGGATTCAACCTCCAAATGCATGGTTTTCTATCTCCGCCGAGGAGTTGTATCTGCTGCTTCCCCTTTTTGTTGGGGTTTGTTGATTTTTTCGAATTGGCAGTGCCAAAGCTTTTGGTGAACGTCGGCGTTGCCTTGTTTTGTTTATTGGCGGATTTTTCCACTTCTTTTAGCGCAGTTTTTTTCTTGCAGCCGGGGTTTGTTTTGTGCCCCGTGTCTTTGTTTGAAACTCCTCGACTGTGCATCGCCGAGGCCGCTTTAGTGCACTTCGCCTCATGGAGACTCGTTGCATGTTGCTAGCCCTATTTTGTGAGGGCCGGCTCTCTTGGAAATTTGACTCTTGTGCACTCGGGAGCCGAACTTCGTGTCATTTGCCCTTGCAAGCATTGCATGTGAATTTCCCCTGTTGACTAGAAAGAAAATGTAGAATTGCCCCGTGAATAGGGAAACGAGGTTGCCTTGATGCGAATGTTGAACGGGGATGCCCCGGTCTTCATTTTTTGAAGTGGCCCGTGGTAGACGCCTTGTGCGATGTCTCTGATCATCTCTTACTGTTCTTTGCAGTACGTGTCTCTTGGAGGGTGCACGCTGCTGAAGTCACTGGATGTTCAAGGAAGACGGTTGCATAAATGCTGAGTGATTCGTTCGATTGTCCTCGTCTTCGACTTCATAGGGGGTACCTCATCGTCGAACACCTCCCTCGTCAAAGTATAAGGAAAAAGTCCGAGACAAGTTCTTGGGGAAGTGTGAACTCGCGCATCGCTCTTCGCCTGTGGTCAATGTGCCCCTGTGAAGGATGACAAAGAAGACAATGCATTAGGCGATTATGCGGGGGGATATGTGGTAAGAAATATGGGGTGGACCCATGGGAAAATCCCTTTTGTCCCACACGCGACCCATAGGGTGTCGTGTGTGGATGACATTTGTTTCCGGGAATCTAGTCATCACCACTCTGGAGTGGTTAGACCATGACTGAGGTCACATAAGCATGTTTTCCCTAATTGCGAGTAGGCATGCGCAGCCGTCCTAGGGAAGGCTCGAGGAGCCGGGTCCCATGAGGACAGGTGAGTCAAACAGGTCCAACAGAACTAATAAGGCGTCTTCGAGACTGTCCTAATGCTCCATTGAAGGATTTGTTCATGTCGGGAGCCCATTTGTGGGAATGCATTTGAATGAAAGCAACAGAGAGTTTAAAGGAAACTGCGCGTGTTGCCCCAGTGTTTAGTCGGCGTCCACAACGGAGGTGGATGAGATCCATTCTTTGATCGGAGGCATGACCGTGCTGGTCTGCGATCGAGAGTTAGGTCATGCTCTGTTTGTGGAGTTGTCACTTTCGGTCTTTGTAGTGGAAGGATTAGACTTGCTCCTCGGAGTATCGCTTGGATGAATTTGAATCTAAGTCGATTTTGGATTTTCAGATGAGCCTGAAAGCAGTAAATGCGAGGTGTCAAAACCTGAAACCAGTAAATACGGGGCCGGAGCCCAAAAGTGGGGCCGAAGTCGGATGAAGGGCCTGAGCTCGATGCAGGGCCTGAGCCCAATGCAGTAAATGCAAGGCCGGAGCCCGATGCAGTAAATGCATGCTCGATAGGAAAATGCAAGAGATGCAAAAGCAAAGGTCAATGCTGAGGAATAGAGCAAAGCGCTGCAATGCGGTGACGCTGATTTGCTTGCGGTATTGCTCTGTGGAGCAAGGATGGGGACTTAGTGTTGAAATCCCAAGGAACTGAATGAGAGACGTTTGTTGTCTCAATTGTGGTCGCTCAGTATTCAGGCTGTCTTCTTGTTGAGAATTTCCTGCAATGGGAAAAGAAAACAATGAAGGAGCATGAACTGTTCAGGATTTCAATGCAAGAGTGTAGGGAAGCGAACTGGCCTGGTAGGTGTCGTGTGAGCACACCGAGAGACATGCATTGATACATTGAGCATGCATGTATGAGTTGGTGTGAACATGCTTGGACATGTGTGAGGCACGCTTGATCATTGGTAGATGCGTGGGGTCACGCGGAGGGATGTGCGTCCGATCACACGGTGACACTCTCTGTCGTGCGGGGTGGGTGGCCGGGATGGACTCGGCTTCTGGTCATAGCACATCTCGCTATGGAGAAGTGAAGACCGCGGGTGGTCTTCCCGCAAAGGTTGGCACGACTCGCCAATCATGCGGGGTGGGTGGCTGGGATGGACGGCCTCTGGTCATAGCACGTCTCGTCATGGAGAGGTGAAGACCGCGGGTGGTCTACCCGCGAAGATTGGCACAACTCACCTGTCGTGCGGGACATGGTAGTTGCTGTGCAAACATCGAATGCAGGCAATGTATGAGTTTTCAAAAGCTAATGTCGTTGCATTGATTTGATTCAAGTTCCCAGATTTATGAAGATGGTTCATTTGAAAAAGGGAACTTAAGCAATAAACCAATGCAATGTCCTAGTTTGTTTGAAACATGCATGCAGTGAAGAAAAGTAAAGTATAACTGTATCCGTTACAATGTACATCGCTCTTTATGAAAAACAACAAAGGCCCGTCGCCTAAAGAAAAAACTACAGGCCGACTCAAAGACTCAACTTTTGGGTCGGTTGACGGCATGAAGGCAATTTTGGTCCAGCATGACGGTCCCTGTTTATGCATGGTTTCAGTGTTCTACTGGGAAAACCACTAACTAGGGATGGGGGCTCCCGATTCAAGGGGATCAATTCCTTGAAATCAAGCGAGGATCTTTGGGGCCGGTTCAGTGGCAGAGCCTACTCGATCCGTTCCCTTACTCGGAACCTCTGACTAACCTAGCTTCCTAGATTGGTGCCCGTGGGATTTCAGGCATTTGGTACCTAAATCCGCTAGAATGATGCAATGCAAGTGCAGGAAAGTAAATGTGCGCAAAATAAATGTACGGAAAACGATAAATAAACATGCAAGCAAGCAAACGGATAGAGCCTGAACCCACTAAGTATGTCCCCAGTGGAGTCGCCAAGTTGTACGGACCCGAATGTGGACTCTCGTCGGGGCCCGCATGCGTGCTTTTGGATCGCGCGGCTTGGGAGTGTCCACCTTCCCGTGGGGACGCGTGACGGACACGCGTGAGAGAAGGAGTCGCCACTTATCATTTTACGACCCGTAGGTCGAGGGCGGCTAAGTTACCCGGGTCTAGGGGTATGGAACACCTAGTTTGTCGTTAAGGCATTGATCTGTGTGGAACCGGAAAATCCGTGTTCGGGGGTTCATGTTACGTGCAGGCTTATATCCCGCACACCCTTTCGGTACTCTGGTTTGCTAGGCTTGCATGTTTTATGATTTACCACATGAATTAAGTTGCACTCGGCTCGCACGTTTTGACACCGGAGATTCAGTGAACCAAACGATGTCGGTCGAGAAGCCGAGAGAGAAGTAAACCCGTATGTCGAGGAGTTGGTTCACAATCTTGCGTTACAGTTCATCGAACCATGGAGGTTGAATCCCTGCGTGAACCAGAACCGCGAGTTCTTGGATTTACTTGTATCTGGGCAAGCATTAGACCGATTCGATTAATTCGACTCTCGGACCGTTCGCTCACCGACTGAATTCTTACAGAATAAATGTACAAAATAAAATCCTTACAATGCTCCCGAAAACAATAAATACAAATTACAAAAGGGTCGAATTCCAGCCATTTCGCGTTCGGTTATTATTCCACTCTAACTCACAGTGAGTTTAGGGAAAAGACCAAAGAACTGAAATTCAATGGACGCTCTCACTGAATAGGGCGTTGGACCCTGTGAGTGTTGATTGGGGCGTTGAACCCTGTGCTCGATGATTAGGGCGTTGAACCCTAATATTATTCGCCCTAGGGATCAGGCTCGACCCGCATGGCAAACAGGTGCGGAAAGATAACACGCAGCAGGTAAATAACAGACAAGGTGTTTGTTATTATCGAGTGTACGTGTTTTAACAAGTTGTTAATCCGAAGTATTTTGGCATGCAAATCCTACCCTAGACAAACAAGCACGTGCCAATGTTTTAGCATTCGGCTTTGTTTTGAGAACTTGACAAAGAGAGTCAAATCTCATGTGTGTGGATTGCTTTTACAGTTGTTCTGTATTGAGACACTGAATTTTCACTGAATTAGCCAAACTCGTGTTTTGACTCTAGATTTGGAATCTAGAATTCCTCCTAACCATTATCTAGTGTTTGGTTAGGTCGAGTGAAAGGTTAATCAGCATTTTGCATGTTTTCTGACAGAGATAACCGTTCTAGTTACCCGAGTCTATGTTAGGAAGACAGAAACTCATCAGTTAGATAAGAAAAGGCTATGCAGATGAACCTGCACCTGAACAGGTAGCCCGTTCTTATCCCTTACTGTAGTGTTTCTGTCATGCTAACCCTAAGGGTGTCGCTGAATTGTGAAAAGACGATTTTGCCCTTTATTTGAAAATTATTTTCAGAAAAGGGGAAACATCGCAGTGCGGGCCACCTCGGCCTGTAGCCGGTGTCGACTAATTCCCTGGATTGTCCAGGGTTGTGCAAGAACCCCGAAAAAGCCAAAGAACCGGTCGATCTGCCCGGAAGTTATCTAGAAAGATCTTCTGTATCCTAACCTGAGTTACCTGGAAGCAGGTAAAAACTCAAGTTGAGACACAGAAGCCCTTTTCAGACGTCCATGCTATATCGGACCGCGCATTTCGGGTTTTGAAATTGATAAGTTTGAAAAGGGCACCAACATCATTTGACAACTCATCGACGCGAGTTATCAGTTAATGGCCAATTCGTGTAAACTTTATCAGTGTGAAGTGGGTTTAATCATGTGAGCGTCCCGATTAACCCGTTTGTGGAATTAATGCTTAAGGGTTGTGCCGAATGCATTAATTGTGAAAACGATTCGCGACTCGACGAGCAAGACGATTCCATAAGGATCGAGGATAATTTGGTCCAATGACCGAAACTATCCTCGTAACCGAATGGACCCGAATGAGTCATCGATACCCAAATCCATGCATGCTTTGTTTTGAAAAGACATTTTCATGCGATATTGCGACGATAATGTAAATTGCAAATTACACGAAAGCCGAGAACGGACTCAAAACGGGAAGAGGAAGCCTTATGCAACCCGTACAAGTCTAAGAGGCTCTCGGTCACTTCTCCTTGGAGATAACCGAGAGGTCCCATGGCTCGAATGGGGTTCCACGAGGTTTCCCCGTCTTGTTTTGAATCATTTCTCGCATGCTCAAACGACAAACACGATAAATGGCACGATTAACTAAAGTCGGTATTGCCATGATTTGAATAACGCATTCGAACTTTCAAACATGCACAAACAAGTTATTTAAGGAATCGATAAAACAATACCGACTTCATGCATGTAAGAAAACACGAGAAAACTCGGGAATCAAACTTAGATCGTGATAAGAAGGCCGTTCTCGGTTACCTCTTCTTGAAGCAAACCCGAGAGCTCTTTTGCTTATTTCGGGTTGAGAAGGTCTTCCGAGGGTCGATCCAAACGTTTCCCGACATGCTAACATGTTATATGATGACGAGCATGCATAATATAACATGAAAGTGTATGAAAATTAAGCCTTGCAAGTTAAACATGCATAAAACGCCATATTACTCCATAGCCATGCAAATAATGTAAAAAACCCTAACTCCTCTAAGTCAAGAGTGATTTACCTAGCCTCGGGATACGAGGAAAGAGTCGGGGAAGTGTTTGAGAGTCGGGTGACTCAGTAGAACGCTTGGAAGAGTGCTCGGGTGCAAGGGCATGCACGTTCGGAGAGCTAAGCGCTCGGGGCGTGCGGTTGTGCGTGCGACTGGATGCGCGGGCGCGCGGGGCGCGCGGCTGGACGCGCGGGCACGCTGGAGCTTGCGGCTACGGGTGCACTGTTCACCCGAGAGCACGTCCTTCACCCGAAATTACCTAAATGACCTGAAATGATGAGCAAATGACTTCAAATCAAAAATCTAAGTGCATAAATGAACTCCTTGGGTCCAAAACATGTGGTCCATGGAGTTTGAGAATTTTTGAACCTAAGTCGAGATGATGAACATCGGCTTCCGACTTAAGAAACTCAAAGCTTTCTTCGGGTTTTCTTCGGTTTTTCTCTCTTGGTTTTTGAAGTGTTGAAGCTTGCTGGTTTTGGCTATGGAGTTGAGAGCTTTTCTTGAGGGAGAAAGCTTGGAGGGAGTGTGCAAGAGGAGAAGTCCTTAGCTTAATCACTTTGGAGCAATATATAGGCAAAGTTAATGAGCAATTAAGTGAAGAAAAGCTTGATTAAGGCAAGGCTTAGGGAGATCCAAATTTTCTAAGCAAGATAAGGATGAATGTCATCCAAGTATTCTTCATGGAGAAGAGTTAAGAGCATTGAATGCATGGATAGTGATGGTTGAGTGCAAGAATGAAAGACTTGAGATATTTTCAATGCAAGTGGGCAATGGTGGCTAGCTTTGTCTTGAGCAAGGGGAAAAAGATGCCGTGGGTCCCGTTTGGGTTGGAGTTGAGTCGGTAGGAAGCTCGAATCTCGATTGATTGCGTATTCGAAGCTCGTGGTTCGAATTGAACGTCGAATTATCGATATACGCGAGGAAACGGATTTAATGAGTCCGAGATTGGCATTTTCCGTGAGAAATTGCCAAATATCTATATGAGGCTCGAAAGCCGGTTTTGTTCCTTTTATGCATACAGTGCGAGGTTACCCACTTCTGGCAGCATATCTTGTATCTGCATCCCACGTCGATCATTTTGACATAAATTGTCAAATTACGTGGGCACTTGTCCCTTAAGCCCGTAAATGCAAATATGGAGCAGGAGATGTCCTAGGAGGTCGAAACTGGATTTCTTAGATTGCTTTCTGAGTTTCTTGGGCATTTCGGAGATCACTGTGACCTCTGTTTGTCGAAATTGGACCTCTAAGGATATGAAAAGTGCATATGAGACCCTTAAAGCACTGCTCGGGGGGTCTAGATGAGTTGTGTGATTCATTCCGACGACTCCACATCGAGCCTTGAGAAGGCTAGCATTGTGTAACGTAAGCATTCGGCGTCAAGTTTTCGTAAAAAGGACCTCCGGATATGCATTTTCACTGAAAATGACCATTTCTGCTCCTCGGAGGTTACTGGGGAAACTGAAAAGGGTTTTGCTGTCTGTTTTGCCCAATTGTGAATGTCTGCTAGAGTTTTCAGGGCAATGCGGTATGAACTTCGTTTATCGTAATTCCATCAGACTAGTCTCCGGCTATGCTCTTCCGAAGAGGGGTATGCTTGTTTTGCCGCTCGGAAGTCATTTGAAGTGTTTGTGTGACTTCTAAGAGACAATCCGAAGCACTGCTCATGCCCTGTATGCTTGTGGGGCATGGCCGCGTCTGATATTTGAAATTAACTTTTCTCCGAGAAACCGGCATTTTTGGACTTCCACTGAAAAGTTATCTGTATACAGAAAGTTGTTCTATATAGAGCAGATGATTTGCAAAATGCCTTTGGGGACACTTTTCATCTATTTGGCATTGGAGTGCATTTCTGGAGTCCAATATTGGCTATCTTCCGACGATCGAGTGAACTATCGGAAAATAGTACCATCCTTGTGATATATTGAAAATGTCGGTTTTGGACATTGTTGAGCTCTCTGGTCGCTCTGTTGCCTTTTGGTGACTCCTAGAGTCCTTCTGTCAGGTGTATGTGTCGTTTGCCCGATTTTGCCGACTTGAGAATGAATAGTGATTTTCCGCTCTGTTGAGTCGTTTTTCTGTACTCTGCTCAAGTCATAGCTTGGATCATTGCTGATGATGTAATTTAAATCGGTGAGCCAAAATGGGGTGCTGACAGACCCGAAACAGGGATTTGAAACCGGGATGGACCTGAACTGGAATTTAAACCGGGATGGACCCGAACAAGAATTTGAAGCCGGGATGGACCCGCACAGGAATTTAAAACCGGGATGGACCCGAACAGGAATTTAAATCGGGATGGACCCGAAACAGGAATTTGAAACCGGGATGGACCCGAAACAGGAATTAAAACCGGGATGGACCAAAACAGGAATTTGAAACCGGGATGAACCCGAACAGGAATTTAAACCGGGATGGACCCAAAACAGGAATTTGAAACCGGGATGGACCCGAAACAGGAATTTAAACAGAGATGGACCCAAATAGGAATTTGAAACCGGGATGGACCCGAATAGGAATTTAAACCGGGATAGACCCGAACAGGAATTTGAAATCGGGATGGACCCGAAACAGGGATTTGAAACCGGGATGGACCCGAACTGGAATTTAAACCGGGATGGACCCGAACAGGAATTTGAAGCCGGGATGGACCCGCACAGGAATTTAAAATCGGGATGGACCCGAACAGGAATTTAAATCGGGATGGACCCGAAACAAGAATTTGAAACCGGGATGGACCCGAAACAGGAATTTAAACCGGGATGGACCAAAACAGGAATTTGAAACCGGGATGAACCCGAACAGGAATTTAAACCGGGATGGACCCAAAACAGGAATTTGAAACCGGGATGGACCCGAAACAGGAATTTAAACAGAGATGGACCCAAATAGGAATTTGAAACCGGGATGGACCCGAATAGGAATTTAAACCGGGATAGACCCGAACAGGAATTTGAAATCGGGATGGACCCGAAACAGGGATTTGAAACCGGGATTGACCCGAGACGGGAATTTAAAAATTGGGATAGACCCAAGACACTTGCTCGGGGATCGCGTAAAGCGTCAGGCGACGTGGTTTGCTTGGCGTTGGGCCTAGATCACGTGCGGCGACTGATGATGATTCCTCGATGCGTGCCCTTCTTTGGACGTTAGTTGTTTGGTAGCATGGAGCATCCCCTGACGGTTTCCAATGTATCGATAGCACGACCCGTCGCGTGAGGCAGATATGAGTCCGTCAGGGAGAAGATGCCCCTTGGGGTTCCATGCGCATCTGCAGATAAGAGCATAACTCTTCGTTAGTCATGTGGACAGTGGTGCGCGCTGAGTGTACAGGGCTGATGTTGTCCCAAAGGTGTTGATCTGCTGTAGATTGGCGTTGCTGCCGCAATGAAGTTGTTTCGTCGTTGCTTTGCCCCTGGGGTGGCGGTGTGTTTGATCTGCCGGAAGTCGGCTTTGTTGCTGGGGTAGTTGCTCATTGCTCTGCCAGATGCCAGCTTTGTCGCAGGAGCGATTGTAGTTTGCTGGGGATGCCCCAGTCTTGCGATGAGGGACTCGACCTCTGTGGTGGAGCGCCTACGTATCCCGAGGGGTCGAAAATCAGAGTCTGCCGTAGTTCTTGTGTTTGTTGTACCTGTGATCCTGATATCATTAGTAAGTCATGTGATTACTAGCGATTTGTAAGCACAAGTAAAAGGAAGTGTTTGCGACGCATGCTTTTCAGTTTCGGGTCGCCTGGGCGACCCGTGGAGAGTTTTTGCTTTGGTGATGCAAATGGGGGTCCCGCTTTTAAAGGCCCCGATGCGAGGCCTTCAGGGCTCCTGTTGGCCTTAGATGGGCATATCGAGACGTTCTCAAAGGTGCCCAAGCGGCTCTATCAGTTGTTTGACGCACCAGTGAACTTAGGACCCTTCTCATCAAGGTGCCGTAGGGTGGCTGCATTTGTAACCCGCATGGGGAATTTTGTTCAATTTTGGTCAGACCTCGGTCTAGTCATTTTCAGAGTGTTATGACTAGACTCCCGGAAAGAAATGTCTAGGATTTTGGCTTTATGGCAGCCGATTGAAGGGTGGCTGTTGTGCGCACCCGAATTTCATCTCGTCGGGGCACGCATGCGCGAAGCAACGCGGCTTGGGAGTGTCCACCTTCCCGGGGACACGCGACGGACACACGTGAGGAGGAGTCGCCACTTACTATTTACAACCCGTAGGCCGAGGGCCGTTGAGTCGCCTGGGTCTAGGGGTACGGGGTACACCTAAATGCTAAGGCAATGGTCATGCGGAACCGAAAATTCCGAATTCGGGGGTTCTATTACGTGCGGGCCTATATCCCGCACGCCCTTTCGGTACTCTAGTTTGCTAGGCTTGCCGTTTTGTTTATTTACCGCGTGATTTAGGGTTGCACTTGACTCGCCCGTTTTGATACCGTAAAGTCGATGAATTGATCATCTCTTGGTAACAATAGACTGACTTGACCGGTTCGACACTCGGACCTCTCGCTCGCCGATCGGGGATCCTTACAAATGAATGAGTGAGTGTACAGATAAAATCCTCACAATGTTCTCTCGAATAATTACAAAGTGTAACTGAATAAGTAAATGGATCCCGATCGGTTTGCATTGGGCCAATATTCCACTCCGGCTCACCGTGTGTTTTGAATAACCGATAAATGAATTAAGGCAACGCGGGCTCAAGGAGCCGGGGGTCGGGTCCGGTCGAACCAATGGTCTGTAGGAGAACCGGTTGATTCCCGCTGTAACCGTCGAACCGATCGAGCTCCCGGGTGATATCTAAACACGTTTCACACATCCAATCCAAATTGCCTTCCACTTAGGCCATGCTTGGAGTATGATGGTGAATCGAGGCTAGATCCCATTCCGCACTCGGGTTGCGCGTGCTCAGTGTGTTAGGAGGCGTTGGACCTCGTGTTCGGTGGTTTGAGGCGTTGGACCCCGTGTATTACATAACCTATGGGTTCGGACCCGAACCGCAACAAATTAGCAAAGACAAATGGAAGACGGAAGAAAAATGATAAAACTGACGAAAAACAGACAATAACTGACAAATACCGGTGAAAACAGACAAGTGGCGTATTAAGTCGAGTGTACGTGATTTAATCAGTTATTAACCGGGGTTGAGTAACAAACAAAGTATCTAACCTAGGCAAACATAGATGGTGGGCTAGAATATGGTTCTAAGCCAATTATGTGTGTGAACTTGTTTTAGAACTCTTATTCAGTTAGGTGTCACTATGGTTTCACCGAATTAGCCAAACTCGTATTTTGACTCTAGATTGGAATCTAGCATTCCACCTATCCATTATCTAATGTTTGATTAAGTCAAATACATGATTAATCTGGTTCTTTGTGTTTCGTAACAGAAATAAAATGTTCACCACCGAATCTACGATAGGAAGATAGAAACACCGAAAGTGAACGGAATGGGCCGTACGAATGAAACTCGCACCCGAACGGGTTGCCCTTTTTCGTCCATAGATCGAGGTGTTTCGGTCTCCCTAACGCCTAGAATGTCGGCGAATCACGAAATGATGGTCATGCCCTTTGAACGGTAAAACGTGTATGTGGAAGTTGGGATCGCATGACACGAAGAGGTCCAAAGAGGACTCGCGCACTTAGACAAGAGCCTCCTCAAATTGGGCCTTGACTCGAGTCATAGCGCACGAGTGCTTCCTAGACACTAATTCTATTCGTGTTATGTGTCTCGATGTTTTGAAATTGTGAATTTTAAAAGGGCACTCTCACCGTTTAGTGATTCGTCGACGCGTTTACGAGTTGATATTCGATTTATCCAAATACTTAGGCCGAGTGGTTCATTTAGCCGAATGGTACGTCCCGTTTCCCGTTTGTGAAGTGGTTTAATGATTGAGACCGCGAACCTCAATTGTTATGGATCAATGAAATGATTGTTCGATATTAACGTACCTAGCATACGAATTAACATGAAACCAATGATTAAATGAAAATTGTGATTACAATCAATTCCAAGAATCGGTTTTAACCGTTTCTTGCATGCGTAAAACGTCAAACATGATAATAACACACATTCTATAAAGCCGATGCCGCCATGATCTTGGGTGCGCAAACAAGCACATAATGCAAACGCAAATATCGTATTTAAAGGGAATCGATAAAACGGCGTCGGCTCATGCAACAACGACATAAAATAAAATAAAATAAATATGGGAACCGACTTATTTCGGGGCGAAAGAGAGCTCCTTGGACCCATGTGTGATGCGATTCTCGCCAAGAATGACGAGACCCGACAACTAAAGTAACCCAAGATCGTTCCACGATCAGATTTGAGTGACAAACCTTCGACCCGTTGTTTACGACAAAAACAAGAACCTTGGTATAACTGACCTCAACCCGTTGTTTAATGCGAAACAAGAACCTCGGTATATAGGAAGACGCCACAAACGGTGGTGGAAAGCCGTTTGATAAGTCGTTGATGAACGCCACGGAAACTTCCGATAAGTTCGAATTAGTTCTTCAAGAACCAAAGAGAATACTCTCACAATTTTCTGAATGCTCCCTCCTATTAAAAATTGACTAAGATGAATTTATATAGACATATACTAATCTCAATCTGGCCATATCTCCTCTAAAGATAAGGAAAATAAAACCTAAAATATCGATAGAGATATGACATAATCTATAAAGATATGAAATCTAAATATCCCTAGAATATCTCCATGAGATTTAAACTTTAAATAAATCTGATGATATCTTCTCTTGATCATCAAATATTCTAGAAGCTTCCTTAAACACTTGCTGAATTTAGCCTTGTCTGGAATCTTCTATAACTTGAATAATGTTGATGGATCTTTATGGATCACGTGATTCATGTCCAATGGGCTTCCACGAATTTGCTTGAGCCCAAACCTCTTGAATCAGGCCGTTGAGTTTATCTTTAAACTTCTTTGCTCGTGCTCGCGTAATCGGTCCAATTGGAACTTGAATTGGATCCCTTGAAGTCGTGCTACGATTTGCATCATTCCCCTCCTCTTGAAAAGGATTTGTCCTCAAATCATCACCTATATCAAAAGGAAGCAAATCGGCAACATTAAAAGTAGCACTTACATTGTACTCACCAGGTAAGTCTAGTTTATAAGCATTATCATTGATGCACTCCAGGACTTGAAAAGGACCATCTCCTCTTGGAAGCAGTTTGGAACGTCTTTGCGCCGGAAATCTCTCTTTCCTCATATGCAACAAAACCCAATCTCCGGGTTCAAAAATCAACTTATAACGGCCCTTGTTGGCGTGTTTTGTATACTGCTCAGTTTTCGCTCAATGTTGAGTCTTGCTTTCTCATGAATCTGCTTGACAAATTCAACTTTCTTTTTGCCATCTAAATTAACATGCTTAGACAAAGGTAAAGAAGATAAATCCATTGGAGTTAAAGGATTAAATCCATACACAATTTTAAATGGTGAAAATTTAGTAGCGGAATGAACAGATCTGTTATAAGCAAACTCAACATGTGGTAAACACTCTTCTCATGTTTTAATGTTCTTTTTTATGATTGCCCTCAACAAAGTAGACAAAGTTCTATTTACTACTTCCGTTTGACTATCAGTTTTTGGGTGACAAGTAGTAGAAAACAACAGCTTAGTACCTAACTTACACCACAAAGTCTTCCAAAAATAGCTCAAGAACTTAGCATCTCTATCCGAAACAATTGTTCTAGGGATGCCATGTAACCTCACAATCTCCCTAAAGAACAAATCAGCAACATGCGAAGCATCATCCGTTTTGTGACATGAAATAAAGTGTGCCATCTTAGAAAATCTATCCACAACCACAAAAATTGAATCTCTCCCACGTTTAGTCCTAGGTAATCCTAACACAAAGTCCATTAAAATATCAATTCAAGGCTCACTAGGAATTGGTAAAAGAGTATACAAACCGTTAGGCTGCACTCTGGATTTAGCTTGCCTACCTGTAATGCATTTACCACAAATTCTCTCAACATCTCTTTTCATATGTGGCCAATAGAAGTGTTCTTGCAAAATAGCTAAAGTCTTTGCAACTCCAAAATGTCCCATTAATCCCCCACCATGTGATTCCTGCACTAATAACTCTCTCAGGGAACAATTAGGCACGCATAACTTATTCTCTCGAAATAGAAACCCATCATGCCTAAAGAACTTACCACAAGGGATTTTCTCACAAGCTCGATATTCCTCACAAAATTCATGGTCATCAGCATATAAATTTTTAATGTGCTCAAAACCAAGCAATTTTGCATCAAGTGTAGAGAGTAATGCATACCTGCGAGAAAGTGCATCGGCGACCACATTCTCCTTACCTTGCTTATACCGAATGACGTACGGAAACGTCTCAATGAACTCCACCCATCGGGCATGTCTTTTGTTTAGTTTGTGTTGGCCCTTTAAGTGTTTTAAGGACTCATGGTCAGTGTGTATCACGAACTCCTTAGGCCATAAGTAGTGCTGCCACGTCTCTAAAGCTCGAACCAATGCATACAACTCTTTATCATAAGTTGGATACTTTAAGGCTGCCCCGCTTAGTTTTTCGCCGAAGTAAGCAATTGGTCATCCTTCCTGCATGAGAACTGCACCTATACCAACACCTGAAGCATCACATTCAATCTCAAAAGTTTTAGAAAAGTTAGGTAAAGATAATAAAGGAGCGTTGGTCAACTTCTCTTTGATTAGCTGAAACGCCTTTTCTTGTTCTTCTCCCCATCGAAATCTAACGTTTTTCTTGATCACTTCAGTAAGTGGTGCTGCTATGCTACTAAAGTCCTTCACAAACCGCCGGTAGAAATTAGCAAGTCCATGAAAACTACGAACATTACTTACACTTGTGGGACTAGGCCACTCTTGGATTGCACGTACCTTCTCCTCATCAACTTGTATACCTTGTGCACTAACAACAAATCCCAAAAATACAAGCTTATCGGAGCAAAAAGTACACTTCTTCATATTAGCAAATAACTTTTCCTTCCTAAGCACATCTAAAACAGATTTCAAATGTACCTTATGATCATCTAAGTTTTTGCTGTAAACGAGTATATCATCAAAGTAGACAACCACAAATCTACCTATAAATGCACGCAAAACATGAATCATAAGTCTCATAAAAGTGCTTGGAACATTAGTCAAACCAAAAGGCATAACTAACCATTCATACAAACCGTATTTTGTTTTAAAGGCAGTTTTCCATTCATCTCCTTCTTTCATTCTAATTTGATGATAACCACTCTTTAAATCAATTTTAGAAAATACACAAGAACCATGTAGCTCATCTAACATATCATCTAAGCGAGGAATAGGATGACGATACTTTACCGTTATGTTGTTGATTGCTCGACACTCAACGCACATTCTCCACGTCCCATCCTTCTTAGGTACAAGTTTAACCGGAACGGCGCATGGACTCATGCTTTCCCTCACGTACCCTTTCTCCAACAACTCACTTACCTGCCGTTGAAGCTCCTTTGTCTCCTCATGATTGCTCCTATAAGCTAGTCGGTTTGGAATTGTTGCACCGGGAACAAAATCAATTTGATGTTCAATCCCTCGGATTGGAGGTAACCCATGTGGTGTTTCCTCAAGAAAGACATCCTCATACTCCTGCAAAAGAGAAACAACAGAACTTGGAAGAGCGATATCAAGTTTGTTAGTATTGAAAAATGCCTCTTTGTACAAAAGTACAATCATCGGCTGATTTAAAAACATTGCTTGCCTAATTTCTCCCATTTTTGCATAAAAATTCTTTTTGTTTTCTCTCTGATTTTCTCTCAATGGCCGAATTTTGATTTTCTTTTTCTCTCTCATTTTTCTCGGCCTCTCTCTGATTTTCACTCTTTTTCTTCTGTTCACTCTCTTTCTTTTGATCACTCTCTTTTTGCAATCTCACTTGATCCTCATATCTTGCTGCGAAGTCAATGGTACAAGAGTGATTGATCGTTGATTAAGTACAAAGGAGTATTTGTTCGTAAAGCCATCGTGCTTCACTCGTCTATCAAATTGCCATGGACGCCCTAGCAACAAATGTCCCGCTTGCATTGGTACTACATCACACAACACTTCATCTTCGTATTTACCGATTCGAAATGCAACTAATACCTGCTTGTCCACCCTTATCTCACCACTATCATTTAACCATTGCAATTTGTATGGCTTAGGGTGCCTCAGCATGGGTAGTCCCAATTTTTTCACCATTGTTGTGCTTGCGACATTAGTACAGCTACCACCATCAATAATCACTATACATACCTTGTCTTTGATGTAGCACCTAGTGTGAAAGATGTTCTCCCACTACACTTCTTCAACTCATTTTGTTTGCAAGCTCAATGCTCTCCTTGCCACCAATGTCAATGCATCTGGAGCTAAATATTCCTCCTCGGGAACGTCCTCCAATGGGGGCATGTCATCGGTGTCAGAATCTTCATTGTCGGTCACAATGTCACCATTATCTCGCATCACCATGACCCGCTGGTTCGGGCATTGACTTGCTATGTGTCCCCTGCCTTGGCATTTAAAAAACTTAATGTCACGATTCCTAGAGGTAGAAATGTCGATTTTACCTTGAGGAACATGGCTGGTTGCTTCTTGCTTTTGCTCGGTTTTCAACTTCGACGTGGATTGCTTCTCATCTTTCTTCCACTGATTCGGTTTCCAAGTGGATGTGCTTGGACTTTGGCTTGCACGTGTATTGCCTCTCCTCCTGAACTGATTCTCAATCTTGATGGCCATGTGCACCATATCCTCCAACTCCACATAATGTTGTAATTCCACGGCATTTTGAATTTCTCGGTTCAATCCAGCCAAAAATCTTGCCATAGTAGCCTCTCGATCCTCCTCTATGTTAGCTCTAATCATGGCCACTTCCATCTCCTTAAAATATTCCTCTACACTCCGGTTACCTTGCCTAAGACTTTGTAACTTATTATACAGCTCCCGGTAGTAATAACTAGGAACAAATCGCTTCCACATCACCCTTTTCATTTCCTCCCACGTATCTATAGGTGGCTCTCTATTTCTTCGCCAATTTATCATCAATTGATCCCACCAGACAATTGCATAATCCGAGAATTCAATTGCTGCCAATTTGACTTTCTTCAGCTCGGAATAACTATAACAATCAAACACAAACTCCACCTTTTTCTCCCACTCAAGGTATGCTTCGGGATCACTCTTTCCTTGGAACGATGGGATTTTCATCTTAATACTACCCAAGTTATTATCTTCCCGATTCCTATCTTCTCTAAACCGCCCTCCATGTCTCCTATTACTAACAACCGAATCTCGATCATCTTCATCAAAACCAGCCCCATAATTCTCTTCATCTTCAACCCTCACTTCCCTCGGTTGAACTCTTTCCCTCCTACGTGCATTAGGAGCGTTTCGTGGCTGCTCTACACGTTTATTCTCCATCAGATCAATTCGTTCATGAACCTGCTCAAACTCCAACCTCATCACACGCCTCATCTCACTCATCATGGCCTCTATAAGTATTTTCGAATCAGTCAATTCCGTAGCACCTTCGGGAATACTCTTAGAATTGTTGTCAGACATGATTGCTGCAAAATAAAGTTAGAAAAAAAAATGGACCTCACAATTCTCTCCCTTACGTGTTTACACTCAAGAATGTGAATCACTCTACACTCGTGTTTTCACTCAACAAAATATGTGGCTTTTAACCTTCTAATGTTCTCACCGCTCTTGCCTTTTTCCACTCGACAATTCTCTTTCAGTTCTTTTGGAACTAAACAAACAATTCCAAATTTTCCAGCCACAATTCACCAAGAACTCATCAAGGAAAATTAACGATCAAAGGAAATTTCAGGAAGAAAAGAAACAAGAGAAAAGGCAACCAGAATGAAGTATATTGGAATGTTATATGAAATTCTGGAATCTGAATCAATGTAGATCACAAAGAACGAGAAATAACAACTTTAGAATAGTCTGATGTAAAAAATTTGGATCAAATTGACAATGATGTCTTAATTCTTTTCTTTCGATCCTTTTTTTTTCAACTCTGTCTTTTGGCCGATTTTTTTCTTCTTTTTTTTTCAGCTCTATTTTTTTTTCAGCTGTGTTTTTTTTTTGCCGAAATTTGTTTTTTAGCTCTATTTTTTCTGCTAACAATCCACAAAGAACAAACTCAATTAAGCGAAACTCAGCAAATTGAAACAAAAAAAAGGATAGGATAAACCCGATTTGGAGCCTGATGCTTTGATACCAAATGATGCGATTCTCGCCAAGAATGACGAGACCCGACAACTAAAGGAACCCAAGATCGTTCCACGATCAGATTTGAGTGACAAACCTTCGATCCGTTGTTTACGACAAAAACAAGAACCTTGGTATAACTGACCTCAACCCGTTGTTTAATGCGAAGAAAGAACCTCGGTATATAGGAAGACGCCACAAACGGTGGTAGAAAGCCGTTTGATAAGTCGTTGATGAACGCCATGGAAACTTCCGATAAGTTCGAATTAATTCTTCAAGAACCAAAGAGAATACTCTCACAATTTTCTGAATGCTCCCTCCTATTAAAAATTGACTAAGATGAATTTATATAGACATATACTAATCCCAATCTGGCCATATCTCCTCTAAAGATAAGGAAAATAAAACCTAAAATATCGATAGAGATATGACATAATCTATAAAGATATGAAATCTAAATATCCCTGGAATATCTCCATGAGATTTAAACTTAAAATAAATCTGATGATATCTTCTCTTGATCATCAAATATTCTAGAAGCTTCCTTAAACACTTGCTGAATTTAGCCTTGTCCGGAATCTTCTATAACTTGAATAATGTTGATGGATCTTTGTGGATCACGTGATTCATGTCCAATGGGCTTCCACGAATTTGCTTGAGCCCAAGCCTCTTGAATCAGGCCGTTGAGTTCATCTTTAAACTTCTTTGCTCGTGCTCGTGTAATCGGTCCAATTGGAACTTGAATTGGATCCCTTGAAGTCGTGCTACGATTTGCATCAGTGTGGTCCAAGGAAACTCTCGGCCACCTCCCATGGGGAATAACCGTGAGTTTCCGTGGCTTACACGGGTCAAGGCGACCTCTTCAACCCCGACTTAAGTTTTTTCCCGTCATGTTAACACATTACACGCGGAAATCGATGACAAAGGCATGGGAACCTGCTAGTTTTGGGGAAAAGAGACCGTTCTAGCCTCGGGTAAGTCAAGGGAGTTCACGGGTCCCTCCCTTGGGACTAGACCGTGGGCTCCCATGACTTTACCGTGGCCAAGGTGATGCAAATTGTAGCACGACTTCAAGGGATCCAGTTCAAGTTCCAATTGGACCGATTACGCGAGCACGAGCAAAGAAGTTTAAAGATGAACTCAACGACCTGATTCAAGAGGTTCGAGCTCAAGCAAATTCGTGGAGGCCCATTGGACATGAACAAAAATCCATCAACATGATTCAAGTTATAGAAGATTCCGGACAAGGCTAAATTCAGCAAGTGTTTGAGGAAGCTTCTAGAATATTTGATGATCAGGAGAAGATATTATCAGATTTGTTTAAAGTTTAAATCTCATGGAGATATTCTAGGGATATTTAGATTTCATATCTTTATAGATTATGTCATATCTCTCTCGATATTCTAGGTTTTAATTTCCTTATCTTTAAGAGGAGATATGGCCAGATTAGGATTACTTTATGACTATATATATTCATCTTAGTCAATTTTAAATAAAAAATGAACATTCAGAAAATTGTGAGAGTATTCTCTTTGGTTCTTGAAGAACTAATTCGAACTTATCGGAAGTTTCCGTGGCGTTCATCAACGACTTATCAAACGGTTTTCCATCACCGTTTGTGGCGTCTTCCTATATACCGAGGTTCTTGTTTCGCATTAAACAACGGGTTGAGGTTAGTTATACCAAGGTTCTTGTTTTTGTCGTAAACAACGAGTCGAAGGTTTGTCACTCAAATCTGATCGTGGAACGATCTTGGGTTCCTTTAGTTGTCGAGTCTCGTCATTCTTGGCGGGAATCGCATCATTTGGATCGGGTTTATCCTATCCTTTTTATTTCAATTTGCTAAGTTCCGCTTCGTCGAGTTTGTTCTTTGTGGATTGTTAACAGCAAAAAAAAAAGAGGTGAAAATAAAAATCGGCCAAAAAAATACAGAGCTGAAAAAAAAAGGATCGAAAGAAAAGAAAGAAGGCATCATTGTCAATTTGATCCAAATTCTTTACATCAGACCATTCTAAATTTGTTATTTCCCTTTCTTTGGGATTTACATTGATTCTGTTCCCAGAATTACATATAACATTCTGGTTTATTTAATCCTTCATAGTAGTTGCATTTTCTCTTGTTTCTTTTCTTCCTGAAATTTCCTTTGACCATTAATTTTCCTTGGTAAGTTCTTGGTGAATTGCTCCTGGAAATTTTGGAGAATTGTTCGTTTAGTTTAAAGAGATCTGAAAGAGAATTATTGAGTGGAAAAAGGCAGGAGTGGTGAGAACATTAGAGGGTTAAAAGCCACGTTTGTTTGAGTGAAAATACGAGTGTAGAGTGATTCACATTCTTGAGTGTAAACACGTAAGGGAGAGAATTGTGAGGTCCATTTTTTCTAACTTTATTTTGCAGCAATCATGTCTCACAACAGTGCTAAGAGTATTCCCGAAGGTGCTACGGAATTGGCTGATTCGAAAATACTTATAGAGGCCATGATGAGTGAGTTGAGGCGTGTGATGAGGTTGGAGTTTGAGCAGTTTCATGAACGGATAGATCTGATGGAGAATAAACGTGTGGAGCAGCCACAAAACGCTCCTAATGCACGTAGGAAGGAAAGAGTTCAACCTAGGGAAGTGAGGGTTGAAGATGAAGAGATTTATGGGGCTGGTTTTGATGAAGATGATCGAGATTCGGTTGTTAGTAATAGGAGACATGGAGGGCGGTTTAGAGAAGATAGGAATCGGGAAGATAATAACTTGGGTAGTATTAAGATGAAAATCCCATCGTTCCAAGGAAAGAGTGATCCCGAAGCATACCTTGAGTGGGAGAAAAAGGTGGATTTTGTATTTGATTGCTATAGTTATTCCGAGCTAAAGAAAGTCAAATTGGCAGCAATTGAATTCTCAGATTATGCAATTGTCTGGTGGGATCAACTGATGATAAATAGGCGAAGAAATATAGAGCCACCTATAGATACGTGGGAGGAAATGAAAAGGGTGATGAGGAAGCGATTTGTTCCTAGTTATTACTACCGGGAGCTGTATAATAAGTTACAAAGTCTTAGGCAAGGTAACCGAAGTGTAGAGGAATATTTTAAGGAGATGGAAATGGCCATGATTAGAGCTAACATAGAGGAGGATCGGGAGGCTACTATGGTAAGATTTTTGGCTGGATTGAACCGAGAAATTCAAAATGCCGTGGAATTACAACATTATGTGGAGTTGGAGGATATGGTGCACATGGCCATCAAGATTGAGAACCAGTTCAAGAGGAGAGGCAATACACGTGCAAGCCAAAGTCCAAGCACATCCACTTGGAAACCGAATTAGTGGAAGAAAGATGAGAAGCAATCCACGTCGAAGTTGAAAACCGAGCAAAAGCAAGAAGCAACCAGCCATGTTCCTCAAGGTAAAACCGACATTTCTACCTCCAAGAATCGTGACATTAAGTGTTTTAAATGCCAAGGCAGGGGACACATAGCAAGTCAATGCTCGAACAAGCGAGTCATGGTGATGCGAGACAATGGTGACATTGTGACCGACGCTGAAGATTCCGACACCGATGACATGCCCCCATTGGAGGACATTCCCGAGAAGGAATATTTAGCTCCAGATGCATTGACATTGGTGGCAAGGAGAGCATTGAGCTTGCAAACAAAGGGAGTTGAAGAAGTGCAGCGGGAGAACATCTTTTACACTAGGTGCTACATCAAAGACAAGGTATGTAGTGTGATTATTGATGGTGGTAGCTGTACTAATGTCGCAAGCACAACAATGGTGGAAAAATTGGGACTACCCATGCTGAAGCACCCCAAGCCATACAAATTGTAATGGTTAAATGATAGTGGTGAGATAAGGGTGGACAAGCAGGTATTAGTTGCATTTCGAATTGGTAAATACGAAGATGAAGTGTTGTGTGATGTAGTACCAATGCAAGCGGGACATTTGTTGCTAGGGCGTCCATGGCAATTTGATAGACGAGTGAAGCATGATGGCTTTACGAACAAATACTCCTTTGTACTTAATCAACGATCAATCACTCTTGTACCATTGACTCCGCAGCAAGTATATGAGGATCAAGTGAGATTGCAAAAAGAGAGTGATCAAAAGAAAGAGAGTGAACAGAAGAAAAAGAGTGAAAATCAGAGAGAGGCCGAGAAAAATGAGAGAGAAAAAGAAAATCAAAATTCGGCCATTGAGAGAAAATCAGAGAGAAAACAAAAGAATTTTTATGCAAAAATGGGAGAAATTAGGCAAGCAATGTTTTTAAATCAACCGATGATTGAATTTTTGTACAAAGAGGCATTTTTCAATACTAACAAACTTGATATCGCTCTTCCAAGTTCTGTTGTTTCTCTTTTGCAGGAATATGAGGATGTCTTTCCCGAGGAAACACCACATGGGTTACCTCCAATCCGAGGGATTGAACATCAAATTGATTTTGTTCCCGGTGCGACAATTCCAAACCGACCAGCTTATAGGAGCAATCCCGAGGAGACAAAGGAGCTTCAACGGCATGTAAGTGAGTTGTTGGAGAAAGGGTACGTGAGGGAAAGCATGAGTCCATGCGCCGTTCCGGTTAAACTTGTACCTAAGAAGGATGGGACGTGGAGAATGTGCGTTGATTGCCGAGCAATCAACAACATAACGGTAAAGTATCGTCATCCTATTCCTCGCTTAGATGATATGTTAGATGAGCTACATGGTTTTTGTGTATTTTCTAAAATTGATTTAAAGAGTGGTTATCATCAGATTAGAATGAAAGAAGGAGATGAATGGAAAACTGCCTTTAAAACAAAATACGGTTTGTATGAATGGTTAGTTATGCCTTTTGGTTTGACTAATATGCTCCAAGCACTTTTACGAGACTTATGAATCGTGTTTTGCGTGCATTTATAGGTAGATTTGTGGTTGTCAACTTTGATGATATACTCGTTTACAGCAAAAACTTAGATGATCATAAGGTACATTTGAAATCTGTTTTAGATGTGTTTAGGAAGGAAAAGTTATTGGTGCATGAATCTCTTGGTGGAGGATTAATGGGACATTTTGGAATTGCAAAGACTTTAGCTATTTTACAAGAACACTTCTATTGGCCACATATGAAAAGAGATGTTGAGAGAATTTGTGGTAGATGCATTACGTGTAGGCAAGCTAAATCCAGAGTGCAGCCTAACGGTTTGTATACTCCTTTACCAATTCCTAGTGAGCCTTGGATTGATATTTCAATGGACTTTGTGTTAGGATTACCTAGGACTAAATGTGGGAGAGATTCAATTTTTGTGGTTGTGGATAGATTTTCGAAGATGGCACACTTTATTCCATGTCACAAAACGGATGATGCTTTGCATGTTGCTGATTTGTTCTTTAGGGAGATTGTGAGGTTACATGGCATGCCTAGAACAATTGTTTCGGAGAGAGATGCTAAGTTCTCGAGCTATTTTTGGAAGACTTTGTGGTGTAAGTTAGGTACTAAGCTGTTGTTTTCTACTACTTGTCACCCACAAACTGATGGTCAAACGGAAGTAGTAAATAGAACTTTGTCTACTTTGTTGAGGGCAATCATAAAAAAGAACATTAAAACATGGGAAGAGTGTTTACCACATGTTGAGTTTGCTTATAACATATATATTCATTCCGCTACTAAATTTTCACCATTTGAAGTTGTTTATGGATTTAATCCTTTAACTCCATTGGATTTATCTCCTTTACCTTTGACTGAGCATGTTAATTTAGATGGCAAAACAAAAAGCTGAATTTGTCAAGCAGATTCATGAGAAAACAAGACTCAACATTGAGCGAAGAACGGAGCAGTATACAAAATACGCCAACAAGGGCCGTCATAAGCTGATTTTTGAACCCAGAGATTGGGTTTGGTTGCATATGAGGAAAGAGAGATTTCCGGCGCAAAGACGTTCGAAATTGCTTCCAAGAGGAGATGGTCCTTTTCAAGTCTTGGAGCGCATCAATGATAACGCTTACAAACTAGACTTACCTGGTGAGTACAATGTAAGTGCTACTTTTAATGTTGCTGATTTGCTTCCTTTTGATGTAGGTGATGATTTGAGGACAAATCCTTTTCAAGAGGAGGGGAATGATGCAAATCGTAGCACGACTTCAAGGGATCCAGTTCAAATTCCAATTGGACCGATTACGTGAGCACGAGTAAAGAAGTTTAAAGATGAACTCAACGACCTGATTCAAGAGGTTCGGGCTCAAGCAAATTCATGGAGGCCCATTGGACATGAACGAAAATCCATCAACATGATTCAAGTTATAGAAGATTCCGGACAAGGCTAAATTCAGCAAGTGTTTGAGGAAACTTCTAAAATATTTGATGATCAGGAGAAGATATCATCAGATTTGTTTAAAGTTTAAATCTCATGGAGATATTCTAGGGATATTTAGATTATATATCTTTATAGATTATGTCATATCTATATCGATATTGTGCGCACCCGAATTTAATCTCGTCGGGGCACGCATGCGCGCGCTTAAGCAAACGCGGCTTGGGAGTGTCCACCTTCTCGGGGACGCACGACGGACGCACGTGAGAAGGAGTCGCCACTTGCCATTTTCCGACCCGAAGGTCGAGGGCCGGCAAGTTACCCGGGTCTAGGGGTACGGGGTACACCTAAATGCTAAGGCAATGGTCATGTGGAACCGGAAATTCCGAATTCGGGGGTTCTATTACGTGCGGGCCTATATCCCGCGCACCCTTTCGGTACTCTAGCTTGCTAGGCTTGCCGTTTTGTTTATTTACCGCATGATTTAAGGTCGCACTTGACTCGCTCGTTTTGACACCGTAAAGTCGATGGATTGATCAAGTTGGGCCAAGAATCCGAAGGATGAGTAGGCTAGTGCATCGAGGAGTCGGTTCACTATCTTAGCGTTACAGTTCATCGAACCGTGATGGTCGAATCCCTGCGTGAACCGAAGCCACGAGTATCCGAGTTTACTCACCCTTCAGTGGTGATAGACCAACTTAACCGATCTGATACTCGGACCTCTCGCTCGCCGATCGGGGATCCTTACAAGTGCACGAATGAACATACAAATAGAATTCTCGCAATGTTCTCTCAACTAATTACAAGGTATAACTGACTAAGTAAATGGATCCCGATCGGTTTGCGTTGGGCCAATATTCCGCTCCGGCTCACCGAGTATTTTGAATAATCGATAAACAAATTAAGGCAAAGCGGGCTCGAGGAGCTGGGGGTCGGGTCCGGTCGATCCAACGGTTTTCGGGGGAACCGGTCGGTTCTCGCTGTATCCGATTGACCGATCGAGCTCCCGGGTGATATCTAAACCCGTTTCACGCGCTCAATCCGAATCCGCCTTCCACATAGGCCGCATTCGGAGTGTGACGGTGAATCGCGGCTAGATCCCATTCCGCATTCGGGTTGCACGCGCTCGGTGAGTTAAGAGGCATTGGACCTCGTATTCGGTGATTTGGGGAGTTGGACCCCGTGCAACACGTGACCTATGGGCTCGGGCCCGAATCGCAATAAATCATCATATGCAAAGACAAAACAGAAGAAAACTGATAAAACTGACACAATATAGACAACAACTGACAATTGTCGGTGAATGCAGGCAAGTGGTGTATTAAGTCGAACGTACGTGATTTAATCAGTTATTATCCGTGGTTGATTGGCAAACAATGCATCTAACCTAGGCAAACATAGAGGGCGGGCTAGGATAAGGTTCTAAGCCGATTACATGTGTGTGTTTGTTTTATGACTCTTATTCAGTTAAGTGTCACTGCGGTTTCACCGAATTAGCCAAACTCGTGTTTTGACTCTAGATTGGAATCTATCATTCCACTTATCCATTATCTAGTGTTTGATTAGGCCGGATGCATGATTAGTCCGGTTCTTTGTGTTTTGGAACTGAAATAAAATGCTCCCCACCGAATCTACGATAGGAAGATAGAAACACCGAAAGTGGACGGAATGGGCTGTGCGAATGAGACTCGTACCCGAACGGGTGGCCCTTTTCCGTCCATAGATCGAGGCGTTTCCAACTCCCTAGCGCCTAGGGTATCGGTGAATCACGGAATGACGATTATGCCCTTGGATAATAAAATTGCAATGTTCGTGTATAAATTGGAGATCGCGTCACACGAAGGAGTCTAAGAAGGACTCTCGTGCCCCGACTCGGGCCGCCTCAAATTGGGCCCGGACTCGAGTCGTGGCACGTGAGTACTCCCTAGACATCAATTCTATTCGGGTTACGCGACTCAGTATTTTGAAATTGTGAATTTTTTAATGGAAAAGGGCATTCTCGCCATTCCGTAAATCATCGACGCGTTTACGAATTAATAACCAATTTACCCAATTTATTTAGTCCAAGTGATTTAATTAGCCGAGTGAGGCGTCCCCTTTTTTTCTTTTTGTGGGATTATTCGACAATTACCAATTTACACCGCAACTATAGATTCAGTGGGTATTTATCCGGGACTAACACGTCTAATAAACGATCGATGCGCGATCGAAAATTAAATGGAGAGCACGATTACATACAACTCCAAGAGCTGACTTCCAAACGGAGGTGGAGGCCGACATAGACTCGAAGAGAGCCACGGGACGCTCAATCACGTCCCGAAGATAGTGACCGAACATTCCCTTGGCTCAACCCCGGGTCTTGGTCGGTCTCTTGCGCCGATTTCAATCGTTTCTTGCATGTCTCATATACCATGGAAATCAATAATACAAGCACCCAATAGAATAATGCCGTCATGATGTAAAATACGCGAATAAACGTATGAGGTGAATATACGCATGAAATTCGTAATGCAACATTAATTTATTCAAGGCCAAATTCAAAAATTTATCCCGAGAACCCTCGATATCACGGGAGGAGAAGTCCGTGGCCTCGGAAGGACCAAGGGACCTCTCGGCCTCTCCGTAAGGGACGTGGCCATGAGCTCCCCTTGGTGCCACCGACCCGTGGGGACCTCTTCCCCCTAGATCCCGAATGTTTCTCGTTGCATCAACACATCTTGGTCACGGTTGAAAGCATCATGACCGAAGAAATGGCCCGATCCGAAGAGATGAGGCGGCCATGGACTCTAGAGAGCCAAGAGGGCTCACGGCCCTCCCACTAGGGGGTTCGGCCGAGAGGTCTCACGACTCTCTTGGGTCCATATCGGTCTCATCCCCCCGCATCCGAGGCACTTCGTGTTATGCTTGCATGGCTACACGGTATACGGACGTTAATGATAAAAATAAACGTGCTACGATGCATGACGTGCATGGGGAGTTCGGATCCAAAAAAAATGCAACCTTTCATGCATTCCGAACCTCTAAAGCGCATAAACACTCCATATAAGTAAAGATCGAAGATCCTAGCCCTTCTAAGTTGTAGAGGGATGTTACCTAGCCTCGATGCACGAGGAAAAGAGTCGGGGAAGCGGCCGTGGGAGTCGCAAGACTCGGGTTGGACGTCACGGGTGGGTGACCCGGGTGAAGGTACAGCCGTTGCAGTCTCGGGAAAACGGCTCGGCACGCTTGCTCCGACCACGGCACGGTGCGAGGTCGGGTTCGTTGGACTCCTAAGAGGCAGATCTAGGTGATCGTGGGCAGACCCGAACGTGCCAAGGCCTGGACAAACCCGAAAATGTGAGAGAAAGTTCGGTAAAACTGTGAGGAACCCGGTAAGAGAGAAGCGGATGAACGACGATTATGCACGGTTGATCGGCCCTCGGACCGTGACCACCTCTTCACGAGGGAGGGTGAGGGTTGTGAGGAACCCTTTGAATGTGATGGCACGACTCGCCGAAGTCGTGGGAAGAAATGGCACGTGGTTGGCTCGGTGTGCGCGGCTAGAGGGGGTCTCGGGACCCGAATGTTCTTGCGGCTGGAACGGGGTGTTGGGGACCTCAAATCGAAAATCTAAGCCCGGAAATGGACTTAGGGGGTGGGAAATATGTAGGCTAGGAAGTTTGATGATTTTTGGCTTAAGTCGAGTCGGGTGGTTACCGGAATACCGGGTGGTTTTCCGGCGAGTTTGGGCGGTTTCGGCCTTGGCAAAGGGCTGAACGGAACTTGGGTGTGGGCTGGAGGTTGAGAGCTTTTTAGAGAGAAGTTGGCTTGAGAGAGAGTGGAGTTGAAGAAGTGATTAAGTCTAATGAGGAATGGGAACTTATAGGCTATGCTAATGACTTGCTTTGGGGAAGTTAATTGCGGTTTAATGGACTTAATGGGCTGTCGAAAATGAGTTAGGGGGCTGCCGAAAAATATCAAGTGATTAAGAAGGGGAAAATGTCATGTTGAGTGTAGGGGAAGCAAGAGGTTGAGTGATGGGAGGTGATGCATGTGAGTGTGTGTAAGAAGGAATTTGAATTTGTGGTGGAGGGAAGGAGGAAGCCTCCTTGGAGCCGTCGGCCAAGGGGATTAGCCGCGACTTGGGGCTATCATGTCGGAGCCGAGGGTTTGAGCCGCGGCTTGGGGTTGAGCCATGGCTTGATGGCTCAGCTTGGCTGAGCTGTGGGTCCCATTCGATTGAGAGAAAAGCCGGAAAATGCTTGAGACTTGATTGAGCTCGCATCCGATCTCCAACGTCCAATTAATTTGAAGATTTGGAATGCTTGAATGACGAGGATTTGAATGAGTCTAATATCGCCATGCGTCGTGTGAACGAACGTTCGGGCGACTCGGCGCCTTAAGAGTCGGTTTTGCCCTGTTTGGACGTTCGGAGTGGAGTTTAGTGCCCTCCGGTCCCCGATTGCTCTTTGTGCATCTTGACATTCGTTTCGGTGGCCCTTATGCCCCGTGGGGGATCGTTGGCTCGTCGCCCTCGGCCGAGGACCGTTTGCCCGGGGAGGCCTAGGGACTTGTGACCGGGATTTTCTCAGTGTTCCCTGAATATCTTGAGGTGCTCGGGGATCGTTGTGATCTCCGTTCTTCGTGGACGTGCCCCGAAGGCTCGCCGGGAGACGTTCGTGACCACTGGAACGTCCCTCGGGAAACCAAGTCGAGTTCTGGAAGGTCATCTGAGGCTTGTTCCCCGACCTTGGTGGTCCTTGGGTGCCTATAGGCCCGTTTCCGGGTGCCGTTTACTTGTCAGTGGGTCGGGCCCCGGGAGCTCTTTTAGAAAAGGCGTCCATGAGAGATCGAGGTGTCCCGGCTCACGTGGCTTGCCCCGGAAATGCGTCCGGACGTGTCATTGGTCACTTTGGCACTGAGAGGGATCTTTGGAGTCCCATATTGGGCACTTTTCGGTGCTTCGGTGACTCGGTGATGAATAGTGCCACAGTGCCAGCTCCGTCGTTTTCGGAATTCCTTGTTCGTTCGTTCTTCTGACCGCTCTCTTCGGCTTTTCTAATTGACCCAGCTCTTCTCCCATTGTTCGTGACTCCGTGCCCGCCTACTTGCCTCTGGTTGCCGGATGATGAATAGCGTCCCGAGCTTTGATCGGGAATCCTCGTGTGGGAAGCCGGTGGGCCAAAATGGGGTGCTGACAGCTTGCCCCTCTTTGGTTGCATGCTCGGTTAGAGGATGTAGCCAAAAACCATGAGAGGCACCCTTTTGGTCCCGGCGGCCGCTTCTATCGTCGTTCTCTGTGGTAGCTCGCCCCCCCTGTCATGAGATAGTAGCGTGATCGGGATTTGGGGAATGTGAAGTGGTAGGTGAAGGGCCGAAGCCCGCAGAAAGCAGTAAAATGGACGAGAAGTCCGTGGACACGAAGTCCGGAAAGCAGTAAAGCAAACGCGAAGTCCAGAAAGCAGTAAAGCGGACTCGAAGTCCGTGGATGCGAAGTACATAGAGCAGTAAAGCGGACGCGAAGTCCAGAAAGCAGTAAAGCGGACGCGAAGTCTGTGGACGCGAAGTCCATAAAGGAGTAAAGCGGACGCGAAGTCCGTGGACGCGAAGTCCGTGGACGTGAAGTCCATAAAGCAGTAAAGCGGACGCGAAGTCCATAAAGCAATAAAGCGGACGCGAAGTCCGTGGACGCGAAGTCCATAAAGCAGTAGAGCGGACGCGAAGTCCGTGGACGCGAAGTCCAGAAAGCAGTAGAGCGGACGCGAAGTCCGTGGACGCGAAGTCCAGAAAGCAGTAGAGCGGACGCGAAGTCGAGTCCAGAAAGCAGTAAAGCGGACGCGAAGTCCGGAAAGCAGTAAAGTGCGTAGAGTATAAGGGAAGGTAAGGGTGGGGACGGATGTTAGGTGGTATGTTGGGGACGTCGGCAGAGGCAGATTGTCCCATTCCAAGTCGAGCTTGTTATTTGTTGTTTCCTTGAGCTAGGGTCAAGAGGATTCTCTATTATGCCCTCCATTCGGTTCGAAGCCCCGATCTGTCGCGCAAGCCCATCGTGTGTTCGTCAAGAAGGAGATGCCCCTTGGGATTCCCAATCATACCTGTGCACGGAGACAGGGAAACCTACAAAGGACGTCAGTTGCGCTTAATCGGCGAGACGGGGTACATGTAAGAAGAATCTATGTAAAGATGTGTCGAGGATTTGGTATCGGTGACTGTTGCAGGGTGGTCGTGTCCCTATCGGAGAATGGCTTTTTCTGAGACGGGTAGCCCGTAGAATATGTGCGTAAAGGTAAAAGGGGGGGATCTTATGGGATCCTCCAAGTCAAGGATACGTTGATTCGACCCCCATTTCGAAACGGGTCTCGAGCCTAGAGAGTCGAAGAGAGTTTGCTTGCGTCGGAGAGTGTCGAACCACTACTCGGTGTAGCTTCACAGGGGAAGTGTCGCTTTTCTTTCGTGGTCGAGCCGACATTGTCCCCTAACTTTTGCCTAGGCCGCGGGATGCGTGACAGCCTAGTGGGGTATTTTATTTGATTTTTCTCACACGAATGCTTACCTTTTGCTACGATTCCCCATGTTTGGATGGGATCGCACCCCTCGGGTCCTCTAACTTTTGCCTAGGCTGCCTCGGAGAGGTTTTCGACCTAGCGAGGAAGTGACTTGTGCTCTCCTTTTGCCGCGACTCCCCTTTGCGGGATTTTAAGTCGTGCCACTCGTTCCTTAGCTTTTGCCTAGGCCGCCTCGAAGAGATTTTCGACCTAGCGGGAAAATTTATATTTTTCTCTCAAGAAAGCTTAGTATTGGACAAATTGTGGGAATTGACGCTCGTCCACGGAAACAGAAATGTCTTACAAGGAAAAGGGCACGGAGCCCGGCGAATGATAAAAGCGAAAACACATAGGAGCGCTCATGGATAATACTTCTTGATGGCATCGGCGTTGACGGGAAGGGCATTTTCAGTGCCGTCCATGTCGCTCAAAATGACCGCTCCTCCGGAGAAAACCTCTTTGACGACAAAGGGGCCGTCGTATTTGTACGAGAACTTCCCTCGAGAGTCCGGCGTGACGTGTAGGACTTTCCTCAAAACAAGGTCGCTGGGGCTGAAATCGCGGTGGCGGACTCTTATGTTGAAGGCTCGAGCCATTCTTTGTTGGTAGCACTGTCCGTGGCATGGCGCTTTCAACCTCTTCTCATCGATGAAGTTCAACTGTTCGTACTGCTGCTTCGCCCATTCTGCTTCTTCAAGTTCGGTCTCGGCAAGAATCCTCATGGAAGGGATCTCCACTTCGATTGGGAGGACGGCCTCCATGCCATAGACTAGTGAGTACGGGGTTGCCCTAGTTGAGGTCCGTATGGACGTACGGTACGCCAAGAGTGCATAGGGAAGCATCTCGTGCCAATCCTTGTAGTTCACCGTCATTTTTTTGATGATCTTTTTGATGTTCTTATTCGCCGCTTCCACCGCACCGTTCATTTGGGGACGGTACAGGGTGGAGTTACGGTGTCGGATTTTGAATTGTGCACAGAGCTCATCGATGACCTTGTTGTTCAGGTTCTTGGCGTTGTTTGTGATTGTTGTCGCAGGGACCCCGTACCGGGCGATGACGTCGCGTCTGAGAAAACGTGCCACGGCTTTTGCGGTGACCGACACAAGAGTGACAGCTTCGATCCATTTGGTGAAGTCGTCGATCGCCACCAAAATGAACATATGCCCGTTAGACGCTTTGGGGTTGATCGGGCCAATCACATCCATCCCCCACATCGAAAAAGGCCATGGTGCCGTCATGGGGCGCAGTTCGTTGGGCGGCGCATTGATCAGATCAGCGTAAACCTGACATCGGTGACAATGCCTGGCATGCTTCACACAATCAGTCTCCACGGTGGACCAATAATAGCCCAGGCGCATAATCTTCTTAGCGAGCATGAGACCGTTCATATGGGGTCCACAGTTTCCCCCGTGCACTTCCCCCATCAGACGTCGTGATTCGTGTTCGTCGATGCACCGGAGGAGTGTGGAGTAGAATGAACGGCGGTAGAGTATCTCGCCGCTCAAAAAGTAATATATCGCGAGGCGTCTGAGAGTCTTCCGATCGCGGCGATCGGCAAATGGGGGGTATTGGCCGGTTCGTAGAAGGTTCTTGATGTCTTCGTACCACGGCTTCGCCTCGGATGCTTCGATTGAGTTGCAGTGTGCCGGTCCTTCGGCTATCTCAATCTTGAGGGGCTCGATAAGGTTTTCCTTCATGATGCTCACCATGGAGGCGAGTGTTGCAAGCGCGTCCGCGAATTGATTTGTCATGCGCGGGGTATAGGTGAACGATATGTCCTCGAAGTTCTCGGTTAGCTTCTCGAGGTACTCGTGGTATGGCACTAGCTTTGCATCCTTTGTCTTCATTGCCCCAATGTCTGGAAGATAGTGAGCATTCAGTCGCCGAACACTTCGAGCTCTTTTACTTTGAAATCAATCGCCGCTTGTAGGCCGAGGATACATGCCTCGTACTCGGCCACATTATTGGTGCACAGGAAGTCGATCTTTGCCGCTACCGAGTAATAGCGTCCGTCCGGGGATATCAGTACTGCATCGATACCTGATCCCGTGGAATTGACGGCACCGTCGAAGTACATCTTCCATCCCGGTTTCTCCCCCTCGTCGTCTACTTGGAGAATCCCCTCATCCGGGAAGTCGGGATTAATTGGTGTGTGGTCTTCAATTGGGAATTCTGCCAAATGATCCGCGATCGCCTGCCCCTTGACCGAAGTGCGGGACACGTACTCGATGTCATACTCTGTCAGCTGACAACGCCATTTGGCGAGGTTCTGCGTGGAGGAGGGGCTATCAAGTAAATACTTCAGGGGGTCCGCCTTTGACAGCAGGCGGATCGCGTGATAAAGCGTGTATTGTCAGAGCTTCTGCATGACCCACACCAATGCACAACACATCTTCTCGATTTCCGGATAATTGGACTCTCCATTGGTGAACTTTTTTCTTAGATAGTAGATTGCGCGCTCCGTGTGTGTGGACTCCTCCTCCTGCCCCAGCATGCATCCTAATGATTGGCGGCGCACCGTTAGGTAAAGTACGAGGGGACGGCCCGGTGTAGGCGGGACCAATACCGGCGGTTGGACCAGATACGCCTTGATGGTGTCGAAGGCCTTCTGACATTCTTCGTCCCATTCGATCGCCGCGTTCTTGCGGAGCAAGCGAAAGAGTGGTTGGCATTTGTCTGTCAGGTTTGCAATGAATCGTGCGATGTAATTCAATCGCCCTAGGAAGCCTCGTACTTCGCGGACCGAAGAAGGTGGAGGAAGTTCTTTGATCGCCTTGACTTTATCGGGATCTACTTCGATGCCGCGCTCGCTGACCACGAATCCTAGCAGTTTTCCCGATCGAGCGCCGAACGTGCAATTTGCCGGATTAAGCCGAAGTTTGTACTCTTTTAGGCGGTCGAAGAGCCGCTTCAGATTAACGAGGTGATCTTCTCCTTCTTTGGACTTGGCAATCATGTCGTCGACATAGACCTCGACTTCCTTGTGCATCATGTCGTGGAACAACGTAACCATAGCCCTCTGATAAGTTGCCCCAGCGTTCTTGAGGCCGAAAGGCATGACGTGGTAACAAAAGGTTCCCCACATGGTAGTGAACGTCGTCTTGATCTTGTCTTCCTCGACCATCCGAATTTGGTTGTATCCGGAGAAGCCGTCCATGAAAGAAAACTGGGCGTGGCGCGCCGTGTTATCCACTAGTATGTCGATGTGGGGCAAGGGAAAATTGTCCTTGGGGTTGGCCTTATTGAGGTCTCGATAGTCGACGCAGACTCGAACCCTTCCATCTTTCTTTTCCACCGGCACAATGTTTGCCACCCACTCGGAATAGTTACAGACCTCGAGAAAGCCCGCGTTGATCTGCTTGACAACCTCCTCCTTGATGCGGAGAAGGAGGCTTGCCCGTTGCTGTCGCAATTGTTGCCGCTTGGGCGGGAACTTCTCAGTGTCTAGCGGGAGGAAATGCTTTACTATCGATGGGTCTAGCCCCGGCATGTCGGCGTAGGACCAGGCAAAGACTTCTTGATACCTGGTCAGGAAATCGATCATTCGGACCCGTTGTGTTGGGTCGAGGCTCGTACCGATCTTTAGGATGCGGGGCTCCTCTTCAGTGCCCACGTTGACCTCTTTCGTTGGCTCGAGCGAGGTGAGCGGGCGATCTTCGAGGCGGCGCAAACTCTCTTCTATCTCAGGCACTAGACTGTCTTCGTCGAGCCCTTCCCCAAAGTATATGGGTCCGGGCTCTCCGAGACATTCTTCGGATGGGTTCGAATCAACGTGTCGAAGATTTGGATTCGAGTGGAGCCTGGAGAATTGAAAGAATCGTCTTAGAAAATTTAGAATGGTATGAATAAAAGAGTAGGGAAGAGAGAATGGAATAGACAAGGATTCAAAAAATGCATATAGGGAATTCATTGATAGTATGGATCATGAAGCCATAACAGAGTTCCCTCTTCCGTCGTGTGGCCTACGGCTAAGCCGACACGCGGGAAGCATCTCATACATAGATAAATCTTATACATCGGCGATCACAACCGAATAGCGTAGGACTGAGGTCCAGTTGTTAAGGTCCTCATTTTCCTGCGCTGGGCGGATGTGAACCCCTGAAGGAATCTCCTCGGTGACGGCATACACTGTTGGCAAGGCGTCGGTCGTGTCATCGAAGTCCGAGGAAGGGCCGTCAGAGGTGCTCCCGATGATGACTGGAGGCCCGGGGAAGAAATGGGATAGCGGGAGGACTGGAATGCCCCTGTTGAGCCTACCATAGTGCGTGGCGAGGCGGTGGAGATGGTTGCCCCGGCGGGCCTTAATAATTTCGTGGCAGGAGGGGCGAAAGCCAAGTCCCCTCCTATGCTTGTATTCTTCAACTTCAATGGGACGGTTGATTCCTTGCCCGCGCGCCCCAAGGCCGATGTCGGGAATGTAATTGCGGCGCAAAAAGACCTTCCCTATCATGCAGTCGGCGCGGGACGGTCCGACCTCTCCGTAATCCCGAATTACGGAGATGGTCTCGAAAGAGTGGAAGGGCAGGTTTTCGTCGTCTCCGACGCTGATGTACGGAATCGTCGTCTCCTTGTAGATGGCGTAATCTTTCTCCCCTTTGACCGTGATGATCCTTTCTTCGACAATGAATTTCACCTTCTGATGTAACGAGGACGGAATGGCGCCGGCCGAGTGGATCCACGACCTTCCAAGTAGTAGGCTGAAGGCATTTGGGATATCCAATACTTGGAATGTGACGCTGAAGGAGCATGGGCCGATATCTATGAGGAGGCCGATTTCTCCGTTCACCTCTCTCCTCGAACCATCAAAGGCTCGGACCGCTGTTTTGCTAGGACGGATGCGGTTGAGATCCACGTTCATCTGCTTCAAAGTGGTCACTGGGCACACGTTGAGCGCAGAGCCATTGTCAACCATGACTCGACCAACGATATGGTTGTTGCACTTGCAGACAATGTGCAGTGCTCGGGAATGCGCGCATCCTTCAGAAGGGAGCTCATCGTCTGAAAACGAGATGGTGTTGGAGAAGATAGAATTGATGGTATCCTCTATCTGGTCCGGGGGTGTCCCTTTGGAGACTTGTGCAGCCGTCAGGACCTGCATGAGGGCCTCCCTGTGGGGTTCCGAATTGAGCAGGAGGGCGAGCAATGAGATGTGGGCCGGAGATTTGGCCATCTGCTCCACCACCTTGTACTCGCTCGCTTTGATGATTTTCATGAAGGCTTCGGCCTCCTCTTCTGTCACTTTCTTGGACGGGGTAGGCAGGGTCCTAGGCCTCGTCTCCACTTCGGTAGCGGGCGCCTTCCCTTTATCGGTGGTCGCCGGGTTCTCGTATAGCCGTCCTGAGCGGGTTATGCCCATGACGCCGAATCGTTGCTCAAGGTTCCCGACACCTCCCTCATAGGTCCAAGGGATCCTATCGTCCGAGTATGGCTCCCGGGCAGGAATATCTATGACGAGCGGGGCAGGAGGTGCGTCAATCCCGGCGAACCCGATTGCGGCTTCTGCTGGTACATATTCAATCACAAAGGGGGAGGGCCAACCTTGCTCGCCTTCGCCCTCGCTTGATGTGCACACGGTGATCATGTTGATGGAGGGCCCCTGAGCCGGCCCATGGTCGGGGAGGGGATTAGCCTGCACGTTCGGGGACCTTACAGCATTGAACACGAGCTCCTTCGCATCCATCATCTCTTGGATCTTCTCCCTTAACTTCCAGCAATTGTCTTAGGTGTGTCCTGGTGCCCCTCGGTGGTACTCGCATTGCTTGCTCTGATCTTGGATGGTTGGATCGAAGTTCGAGCTGGGCGCCGTTGTCCCGACCTTGTCACGAATTTGCCGGTAGATGTGGGAAAGTGGGACTAGCAGGGCCGGGTATTGTCGGCGGGGTCGTGGTTGCGCTGCACCGCCCTGTTGACCTTGCGGGGGCGAGGCCCGTTGTGTCGGCTGAGAAGTCCTAGGAGCCGGAGGTTGGTATTGAGGGGCTTGAGATGGAGCAGGAGCATAATGGTGGACGACGGGCGACGACACCGTAGGTAGGGGTGGAGGCGGTAGTGCGAAATAGTAGATTGGTTGGGTAGGGGGCTGAGGCCGATATTGAGGTGCATGCGGGGCGTAGGAGGGAGCTATGGGAGGCGCCGCCGTGAAGTTCATCGAATATTGCTGGGAGGCCTGTTGTGCCGCGTTGACGGTGTTCACCGAAATTTCCTTTCCCCTTCTCCCGCTGGAAGACGATGATGTCGCGAGGACCTTCTTCGATGACTCCTCTCCTTTGTTGGTGGGGTCCTCCATCCTTCCGAGTTTGATTCCCAAATCCAGCTTCTTCCCGGCCTCGATGAGGTCGGAGAATGACGAAGTGTGTGCCAACAAGTGTGAATAGTACACTCCTCTCAGTGTGGAGTGGAACAACTGAACCTGCTGTGCTTCGCTGATCGAAGGGATGTGCTTTGCTGCTTGGGCACGCCACTTGGCAGCATATTCCTCGAACCTTTGGCCCCGCGCCATTTCTTTTGTGCTCAGCTCCAGAAGTGTGGGAGGCGTTTCGCGCAATATCAGTATTGGTCGATAAACTTCCGGGAGAGGTCCTCCCATGTCGGAATGTCCTCGACCTTCAACGACATGAACCAATCGAGAGCGGGTCCCGATAGACTATCTTGGAAGGAATGGATGACGAACTCCTCGTATTTCCAATACTGTAGCATCTTTCCACGGTAATGGCGGAGATGATGGCGTGGATCCGTCGTGCCCTCGTAGGCCTTGAACTCCGGGATTTTGAACTTCGGGGGCAGCCGCATGCCTGGGAATAAACTGTAATCACCGTAGTGCGCATCGGGTCGAGCATCGTTTGCTTGCAGGGCTCGTATTGTCTCTTCCATTCGCTTCAGTCTGCGTTCTTGTTCGGCGTCAGCCTCGGGGAAGAAGTGCGTTAGTGAGGCGAGCTGGGCCGCATGGGTCGGCGTGCCCGGTTCATGGAAGGTGGTGTTTATGGGGGGTGGCGCCAGGTAAAAGAGGCTGGCATGGGGTTGTAGCGATGAGTAGGGTAGGAACTCCGTGGTTTGGAAATGAATCGGAGCAGGTGCACCTGAGGTCGGGAAAACCGTCGGCGGAGGGACTGTATAGGCTGCAGCCGGGGCCGACATGGAAACAGGTGGTGGCGCGGATAGGACCTGATCTGAAGTGAGGAATGCCGCCGGTGGAAGAGGGACGGCGGTGGCTGATATGGGCTGGTGAAAGGTTGAGCCACGGACGTATGCAGTATTGGTGGTGCGGGGGCATCCATATTCTCCGGGGCTTGGGTCGGTGGAATCCCGGGTGCCGGGTCGACTGTCGACCCTTGCCCCGGTGGAGGCGTGGAGCTCGAGGAGGCACGATTCGGCCCTCTAAGTAGGGCGAGCAGTTCTGCCATGTTGGCGGCCATCTGATTGACTGTGCCCTCGAGCGCCGTAATGCGGGCTTGGTCATCAGTGGCGGCGGAAGTTAATGAGGCCGGTGGCAGAGGCATCCCTGAGGACGTCGGGGGCGGGAGATGTGTTGGAGGGGCGCCGGAATACGCCGGGAGTACGCCTGTAGGAGTGAGAGGCGGCGGAGCGTGCGTTTGCGGTGGTTGAGAGAGAGTCGGGACCGAAGGGTTGACTTCTTCGGAAACATCGACATGATCCCCTTCCGCCATCCTGAGACGCTGACGAGTCGGGTAGCGGTGTGACGCCAGTTGTGATCACCTGATTCCAAGAATGTGTAAGGGCAAACATCGATATCTCAAATGATAAGTGCGGAATAAATAAAATGACAAGATGTATGAGATGCATGAGTTTTCAAAACGCTAATGTCATTACATTGATCATCTTCAAGTTCCATAATTTTACAAAATAGAACATACGGAGGAAAAGAAAGGAACATAAATGTAAAGCCAACATCCCTTTGTGCTCGGTGGCCGTTTGAAAGCGGCATAGGTCCGAGCGAGGGCAAAAAATGGGCGCGTCCGCTAATCCTAAGGGTGGACGAGGTTACGCGCCCTCTTGTGCACTCGGTCCAATTCCGCGCTCAAGCGGGCCATCTCCCGATCTAGGTGTGCGACCCGGGCGCGTGCTCGAGTCAGCTTTGTCTGAAGCTCCCGGTAGTCCGCGACCTCTGCACGGGAATCAACAAGCTCGCAACGGAGCCTATCTTGCTCCTCCCTGATGGCCCGTAACTCCGCGTGCATGGCCTCTTGGATGGAACTTTCGGCTTCGGGGGTGAGGGTGGATGTAGCGCGGGGAGTTGGGGCGGCATGGGATCGTTGCGGTGGTGCCAATCCCCGTGCATAGAACCGAGCCACGTATGCCGATGTGGCGGAGAATACTCGTTCGTCGTCGGTGGGGTGTTCGGGGAAGTACAGACGCTGTATGATGCTAGCGTCCCGTTGGCGGCGAATCTCTCGAATCTGTAGGAATCTTGCGGGGGCCGTAGATGTAGAGTCGGCCCACTGGATGCGGAAAGGTAGACGGTCCGCCTCGGCGGGAATGTCCTGTAGGCCGTCGAGCTGTCTGATTACCCAGCCGGGGAATATGAGTGTGCTCCCCAAATGGCTGAGAAGGGGGACTCCCACAATTCCGGGACATCCTGTGATCATGGGGCCGCCGGGATTCCATCGAGCGACCCATAAGAAGCGTGCGAGTGTCAACTCACGCCAAAAACGCCTCCATTCCGAGAATCTGTGCTCGGGAGGTGGGATAACCGGTACCAGGCGCTCGATCAGCGAACGCTCGTCAGCGATGTAGGAGAACGGATGTGATGAGCAAAAGGGGCGGATATGGGCGAGAAGCCAAATCTGAAGTAAGTGCGGGGATCCCCTCATCCTGCCGCGCCGAACCTCCCTAACATAGTCAAGAGACCGGACGGTCTCGGCTAATAAAGCCTCCACGTAACTATGGCCTCCCACCGCTTGGAGGACGACTTGGGCTATGGCCCCGTCAATGAGGTTCGGCGAGTACGGAAACAGGAGAGTGCCAAAGACCAAGAGTAGGAATCCATGGCAGGCATCGCGCTGATAGGAAGCCGTTGTAGGCGTCATTGCGCGGAGGAGCGTCCAATCGGAGAGCCATGCGATGCGGATGCCTTGATCCCACCTTTGATGAAGCTCCTCGTGGATGTCTTGAGTAGGTATGCGGAGAAGAGTGGAGAGCTGACCCTGGACGGTCGTGAACGGATTAGGCACGAAGATGTCGTGGGTCGTGGGCGTAGCCTCTGGATGAGTGCCGTGTACTCCTCGATTGTAGGGGCTAACTCCGTCCCCTGGAAATTGAATACTGCGTGCTCGGGGTCCCAAAATTCGGTGGCGGTCCTCAAGAAGATCCAGTCCACCGGGGTCTCCGTGAACATAACCACGTCTTCGATGATGCCCTGGATGAATGCGTGGTCCACCGGTCGGAGAGTCCTCCAGATGCGCATGATGTCTTGTCTTGGCGGTGTGATTGCCTCGAGTCTGAGACCGGGAGCCGGGCGGTCCATCCTTACCTAGATGGAGGAGATGCCGGCTTAACGTTTTAAGAATCAAATCAATGCAATGTCCTAAGTTTTTTTTGAAAAAATGTATGCAGTGCGGAAAGGTAAACTATAGTCGTGTTCTTTACAGTATACATCGCTCTTTCTTACAAAAACAACAAAATGCCCGTCCTAACAAAAAACTACGGGCCGACTCAAGGACTCGACTTTTGGGTCGGTTGACGGCATGGAGGTAAAAAATGGTCCAGCATGACGGTCCCTGTGTATGCATGGTTTTCGGTGCTACTGGGAGAACCGCTAACTATGGATGGGGGCTCCCGACTCAAGGGTGTGAATTCCTTGAAATCGAGCGAGGATCTTTGGGGGCCGGTTCGGTGGCATAGCCGACTCGATCCGTTCCCTTACTCGAAACCTCTGACTAACCTAGCTTCCTATATTGGTGCCCGTGGGATGTCGAACAAGGTACCTAAGAAGCTAGTATGATGTGCAATGCATGTGCGGGAAATAAAAGTGCGTAAAGTAGATAAGCGGGAAATGCGGAAAGCGGTAAATAAACAAGCAAACAAAGCAAGCGGGAACGAGCCCGAACCCTCTAAGAGTCCCCAGTGGAGTCGCCAAGCTGTGCGCACCCGAATTTAATCTCGTCGGGGCACGCATGCGCGCGCCTAAGCAAACGCGGCTTGGGAGTGTCCACTTTCCCGGGGACGCGCGACGAACGCACGTGAGAAGGAGTCGCCACTTGCCATTTTACGACCCGAAGGTTGAGGGCCGGCAAGTTACCCGGGTCTAGGGGTACGGGGTACACCTAAATGCTAAGGCAATGGTCATGTGGAACCGGAAATTCCGAATTCGGGGGTTCTATTACGTGCGGGCCTATATCCCGCACGCCCTTTCGGTACTCTAGCTTGCTAGGCTTGCCGTTTTGTTTATTTACCGCATGATTTAAGGTCGCACTTAACTCGCCCGTTTTGACACCGTAAAGTCGATGGATTGATCAAGTTGGGCCAAGAATCCGAAAGATGAGTAGGCTAGTGCATCGAGGAGTCGGTTCACTATCTTAGCGTTACAGTTCATCGAACCGTGATGGTCGAATCCCTGCGTGAACCGAAGCCACGAGTATCCGAGTTTACTCACCCTTGGGTGGCGATAGACCAACTTAACCGATCCGATACTCGGACCTCTCGCTCGCCGATCGGGGATCCTTACAAGTGCACGAATGAACATACAAATAGAATTCTCGCAATGTTCTCTCAACTAATTACAAGGTATAACTGAATAAGTAAATGGATCCCGATCGGTTTGCATTGGGCCAATATTCCGCTCCGGCTCACCGAGTATTTTGAATAATCGATAAACAAATTAAGGCAACGCGGGCTCGAGGAGCCGGGGGTCGGGTCCGGTCGATCCAACGGTTTTCGGGGGAACCGGTCGGTTCTCGCTGTATCCGATGGACCGATCGAGCTCCCGGGTGATATCTAAACCCGTTTCACGCGCTCAATCCGAATCCGCCTTCCACATAGGCCGCATTCGAAGTGTGACGATGAATCGAGGCTAGATCCCATTCCGCACTCGGGTTGCACGCGCTCGGTGAGTTAAGAGGCGTTGGACCTCGTATTCGGTGATTTGGGGCGTTGGACCCCGTGCAACGCGTGACCTATGGGCTCGGGCCCGAACCGCAATAAATCATCATATGCAAAGACAAAACAGAAGAAAACTGATAAAACTGACACAATATAGACAACAACTGACAATTGTCGATGAATGCAAACAAGTGGTGTATTAAGTCGAACGTACGTGATTTAATCAGTTATTATTCGTGGTTGATTGGCAAACAATGCATCTAACCTAGGCAAACATAGAGGGCGGGCTAGGATAAGATTCTAAGCCGATTACATGTGTGTGTTTGTTTTATGACTCTTATTCAGTTAAGTGTCACTACGGTTTCACCGAATTAGCCAAACTCGTGTTTTGACTCTAGATTGGAATCTATCATTCCGCTTATCCATTATCTAGTGTTTGATTAGGCCGGATGCATGATTAGTCCGGTTCTTTGTGTTTTGGAACTGAAATAAAATGCTCCCCACCGAATCTACGATAGGAAGATAGAAACACCGAAAGTGGACGGAATGGGCCGTGCTAATGAGACTCGTACCCGAACGGGTGGCCCTTTTCCGTCCATAGATCGAGGCGTTTCCAACTCCCTAGCGCCTAGGGTATCGGTGAATCACGGAATGACGATTATGCCCTTGGATAATAAAATTGCAATGTTCGTGTATAAATTGGAGATCGCGTCACACGAAGGAGTCTAAGAAGGACTCTCGTGCCCCGACTCGGGCCGCCTCAAATTGGGCCCGGACTCGAGTCGTGGCACGTGAGTACTCCCTAGACATCAATTCTATTCGGGTTACGCGACTCGGTATTTTGAAATTGTGAATTTTTTAATGGAAAAGGGCATTCTCGCCATTCCGTAAATCATCGACGCGTTTACGAATTAATAACCAATTTACCCAATTTATTTAGTCCAAGTGATTTAATTAGCCGAGTGAGGCGTCCCCTTTTTTTCTTTTTGTGGGATTATTCGACAATTACCAATTTACACCGCAACTATAGATTCAGTGGGTATTTATCCGGGACTAACACGTCTAATAAACGATCGATGCGCGATCGACAATTAAATGGAGAGCACGATTACATACAACTCCAAGAGCCGACTTCCAAACGGAGGTGGAGGCCGACATAGACTCGAAGAGAGCCACGGGACGCTCGATCACGTCCCGAAGATAGTGACCGAACATTCCCTTGGCTCAACCCCGGGTCTTGGTCGGTCTCTTGCGCCGATTTCAATCGTTTCTTGCATGTCTCATATACCATGGAAATCAATAATACAAGCACCCAATAGAATAATGCCGTCATGATGTAAAATACGCGAATAAACGTACGAGGTGAATATACGCATGAAATTCGTAATGCAACATTAATTTATTCAAGGCCAAATTCAAAAATTTATCCCGAGAACCCTCGATATCACGGGAGGAGAAGTCCGTGGCCTCGGAAGGACCAAGGGACCTCTCGGCCTCTCCGTAAGGGACGTGGCCGTGAGCTCCCCTTGGTGCCACCGACCCGTGGGGACCTCTTCCCCCTAGATCCCGAATGTTTCTCGTTGCATCAACACATCTTGGTCACGGTTGAAAGCATCATGACCGAAGAAATGGCCCGATCCGAAGAGATGAGGCGGCCATGGACTCTAGAGAGCCAAGAGGGCTCACGGCCCTCCCACTAGGGGGTTCGGCCGAGAGGTCTCACGACTCTCTTGGGTCCATATCGGTCTCATCCCCCCGGATCCGAGGCACTTCGTGTTATGCTTGCATGGCTACACGGTATACGGACGTTAATGATAAAAATAAACGTGCTACGATGCATGACGAGCATGGGGAGTTCGGATCCAAAAAAAATGCAACCTTTCATGCATTCCGAACCTCTAAAGCGCATAAACACTCCATATAAGTAAAGATCGAAGATCCTAGCCCTTCTAAGTTGTAGAGGGATGTTACCTAGCCTCGATGCACGAGGAAAAGAGTCGGGGAAGCGGCCGTGGGAGTCGCAAGACTCAGGTTGGACGTCACGGGTGGGTGACCCGGGTGAAGGTGCAGTCGCGGCAGTCTCGGGAAAACGGCTCGGCACGCTTGCTCCGACCACGGCACGGTGCGAGGTCGGGTTCGTTGGACTCCTAAGAGGCAGATCTAGGTGATCGTGGGCAGACCCGAACGTGTCAAGGCCTGGACAAACCCGAAAATGTGATAGAAAGTTCGGTAAAACTGTGAGGAACCCGGTAAGAGAGAAGCGGATGAACGACGGTTGTGCACGGTTGATCGGCCCTCGGACCGTGACCACCTCTTCACGAGGGAGGGTGAGGGTTGTGAGGAACCCTTTGAATGTGATGGCACGACTCGCCGAATTCGTGGGAAGAAATGGCACGTGGTTGGCTCGGTGTGCGCGGCTAGAGGGGGTCTCGGGACCCGAATGTTCTTGCGGCTGGAACGGGGTGTTGGGGACCTCAAATCGAAAATCTAAGCCATGAAATGGACTTAGGGGGTGGGAAATATGTAGGCTAGGAAGTTTGATGATTTTTGGCTTAAGTCGGGTCGGGTGGTTACCGGAATATCGTGTGGTTTTCCGGCGATTTTGGGCGGTTTCGGCCTTGGCAAAGGGCTGAACGGAACTTGGGTGTGGGCTGGAGGTTGAGAGCTTTTTAGAGAGAAGTTGGCTTGAGAGAGAGTGGAGTTGAAGAAGTGATTAAGTCTAATGAGGAATGGAAACTTATAGGCTATGCTAATGACTTGCTTTTGGGAAGTTAATTGCGATTTAATGGACTTAATGGGCTGCCGAAAATGGGTTAGGGGGCTACCGAAAAATATCAAGGGATTAAGAAGGGGAAAATGTCATGTTGAGTGTAGGGGAAGCAAGAGGTTGAATGATGGGAGGTGATGGATGTGAGTGTGTGTAAGAAGGAATTTGAATTTGTGGTGGAGGGAAGGAGGAAGCCTCCTTGGAGCTGCCGGCCAAGGGGATTAGCCGCGGCTTGGGGTTGAGCTGTGGCTTGATGGCTCGTCTTGGCTGAGCTGTGGGTCCCATTCGATTGAGAGAAAAGCCGGAAAATGCTTGAGACTTGATTGAGCTCGCATCCGATCTCCGACGTCCAATTAATTTGAAGATTTGGAATGCTTGAATGACGAGGATTTGAATGAGCCTAATATCGCCATGCGTCGTGTGAACGAACGCTCGGGCGACTCGGCGCCTTGAGAGTCGGTTTTGCCCTGTTTGGACGTTCGGAGTGGAGTTTAGTGCCCTCCGGTCCTCGATTGCTCTTTGTGCATCTTGACATTCGTTTCGGTGGCCCTTATGCCCCGCGGGGGATCGTTGACTCGTCGCCCTCGGCCGAGGACCGTTAGCCCGGGGAGGCCTAGGGACTTGTGACCGGGATTTTCTCAGTTTTCCCTGAATGTCTTGAGGTGCTCGGGGATCATTGTGAGGTGCTCGGGGATCGTTGTGATCTCCGTTCTTCGTGGACGTGCCCCGAAGGCTCGTCGGGAGACGTTCGTGACCACTGGAACGTCCCTCGGGAAACCAAGTCGAGTTCCGAAAGGTCATCTGAGGCTTGTTCCCCGACCGTGGTGGTCCTTGGGTGCCTGTAGGCCCGTTTCCGGGTGCCATTTACTTGTCAGTGGGTCGGGCCCCGGGAGCTCTGTCAGAAAAGGCGTCCGTGAGAGATCGGGGTGTCCCGGCTCACGTGGCTTGCCCCGGAAATGCGTCCGAACGTGTCATTGGTCACTTTGACACTGAGAGGGATCTTTGGAGTCCTATATTGGGCACCTTTCGGTGCTTCGGTGACTCGGTGATGAATAGTGCCACAGTGCCAGCTCCGTCGTTTTCGGGATTCCTTGTTCGTTCGTTCTTCTGACCGCTCTCTTCGGCTTTTCTAATTGACCCAGCTCTTCTCCCATTGTTCGTGACTCCGTGCCCGCCTACTTGCCTCTGGTTGTCGGATGATGAATAGCGTCCCGAGCTTTGGTCGGGAATCCTCGTGTGGGAAGCCGATGGGCCAAAATGGGGTGCTGACAGATATTCTAGGTTTTAATTTCCTTATCTTTAGGAGGAGATATGACCAGATTAGGATTACTTTATGACTATATATATTCATCTTAGTCAATTTTAAATAAAAAAGGAACATTCAGAAAATTGTGAGAGTATTCTCTTTGGTTCTTGAAGAACTAATTCGAACTTATCGGAAGTTTCCGTGGTGTTCATCAACGACTTATCAAACGGCTTTCCATCACCGTTTGTGGCGTCTTCCTATATACCGAGGTTCTTGTTTCGCATTAAACAACGGGTTGAGGTCAGTTATACCAAGGTTCTTGTTTTTGTCGTAAACAACGGGTCGAAGGTCTGTCACTCAAATTTGATCGTGGAACGATCTTGGGTTCCTTTAGTTGTCGGGTCTCGTCATTCTTGGCAGGAATCGCATCACAAGGGGTCTCTCCTATCTCGATCCAAGCCTTTTCCCATCTTGATACATGCATTTATACGTCATACGGATATAATACGGAGAGTAAACGTGCATGAAATTGCATGGTAGTGCATGGAATCGCATGAAGACCCTAGTTTACGTGCAACATGTGTATTAACAATTTATCACCCCATAACAAGCAAATATCGGAGACCTAGACCCATTTAAGTCTTAGAGAAATGTTACCTAGCCTCGGAACATGAGGAAAGAGTCGGAGAAGTGGCAAAGGGAGTCGGGAGACTCGGTTGAAACGAACAGACCCGAACCGGTGCAGTCGGGTCGACTGGCAGACCCGACTAGCAGTCCGGCTTGTCGGGGCTGTACCGGTTGATCGGGATGGAATTTTCGCGTGGGGCCAGTTGCGTTGGATTCCCAAGAGACTAAGGATCGCGCCTGTGGTGGTTTCAGAAGGAGAGCATGCGTAGATTTTCTGGAAATCGAAAACAAAGTCGGGTTAGCTAGCAGAAAACAGAACCGACTGGGCGGAACTGACCCGACTAGGCAGGTCAGAAAGAAATGGCTGTCCCGGAGGCTCCCGGTGGTATTTTGCTACAAGGTCGGCGGCATTGGACTCCCAACTCACTGAGGATCATGCCTGCGGTGGTTTCGGAAGGAGAGCATGCGTAGATTTTTCGGAAATCAAAAACAAAGTCGGGTTAGTAAAAAAATGACAGACCCAGTCAGGACGAAACAGACCCGACTTGCACCCAATGAAGAAACGACTCGCCATAGTCGTGAGGTAGTGGAAATGTCGAGGAAGCCCGGGAAGCCGTGAAAATGCCTACGGAACCCGGTTCTGAACAGAGCTGGTTCGGACTGCTGGAAGCTTCAAATCGCAAAACTAATACCGGAAATGGACTCGGGAGGTCGAATACATGTGGGGTATGTAGTTTGTTTGAGGCTCGGATAAGTCGGGAATGTTTGAGGCTCGCCTAGAAATCGGGAAACTCCCTAGAGACCCGAATCTGGATTGGACTGAAACGGGACCTAGATGACTTCAAATGGCAAAACTAACACCGTGAATGGACTCGGGAGGTCGAATACATGTGGGATATGAAGTTTGGTCGAAGTTAGCTTAGGTTGGGTGGCGGTCGCCGGAAAACGGTTGAGTTTTCGGACAATTTTCCCTTGTAACCGGGCTAAGGTGAGGCTATGCGATTTCTGGAAAAATGCTGAAGTTGAGAGGGCTTGGAGAGGGTTTCCTAGAGTGAGAAAGCTAGAGAGATGATAGAAGTTGAGTTGTGATTAAGTTAATGATGCAATGGGCTTATAAAGGAAGACTTAATGACAAGATTAAGTGGAGTTAAGTGCAATTAAGTGGTACTTAGGGGATCCGAATTTTTGAAGGGAAGATTAGGGTGGGGAAGTTGTCTTGAAAGGTGATGGGAGGTGATGGATGGGAGAAGAGAAGTGATGGGTGTAAGAAGATATTTTGAAAATGTGTGGTAGAGGCTCATTTGGCTTGCTTCTAGAGAAGAGCCATGGCTTGCGGCTTGGCTTGGCTCGGCTCGGCTTGGCTTGGCTAGCTCAAGGGTCCCACTTGACTAGGAGAAAAGCCGGAAGAAGCTCAAGGCTCGATTGGTCGCGCGTTCGATTTTCGTCGTTCGCTTGAACGACTAATTATCGATGTGCTCGCGAATACTGTTTTAATGAGCCTAATATTGACATGTTTCTTGAAAGCGATTGCTCGGGTGACTCGGGGACTCGAAAGCCGGTTTTGCTCCGTTTGGATGATCGGAGCGAAGTTGTCCGTTTCTGTCGCCTGTTCACGCCTCTGCGTGCTATACTGCTCGTGTTGGCGTGCTTTGTGTTTTGGGCAGAACGGTTTACTTGCTGGCCCCGACTGGAAATCCATAACTGGAGACGTCTTAGGAATCCGCGAACGGGGCTCTCTTAGTGGTTCCCAAGTTTTCTGATGTGTTCGGAGACCACTGCGATCTCCGTTTGTCAAAACGAGCCCCGAAGGTTTGCCGGGAGGCGTTCGTGGCCATTAAAATGCCACTCAGGAAACCGATATGCTTTGCTTGGTCAGAGCCAAAATGATTTCCTAAGCCCTAGGGGTTGCTGGGAGTGGATGGTGCAGAGTTCGGGCGTCAACATTTCCCTGAATAGGTTATTAGCACAAGATTCCCCGTGAAATGGGCCTTTTTGTTACTGGAATGGTACTCGGGAAACCTAAATGGATTATGTAATGCGATCGGGGTTTAACTCCCAAGCCCTTGAGGTCCCTGGGATTGATTGGCACAAATTTCGTGCACTGACGATTTGTTAAAAGGGTCTCCGGCTATGTCTTTCTGTAGAAAAATACCCATTTTTCCCTAGTCGGAATCCACTCGGGAGACCAAGATGAACCCCGAAACGCAGTTTGAATCCTGTTTCATGGTCCTGGGTGTGTGTAGGCCTGTTTCCGGTGCCGTTTGTTCGTTCGTGGATCGGGCGCCTCGGGAGCCTTGTTGGGAAGGCGTCTGTGAATGTTCGGGGGTGTCCCGGCTTAAGCAGGATGCCTCTGAAACGCGTCCGGACGTGTCATTGGTCACTTTGGCACCGAGAGGGATTTTTCGAGTCCCATATTGGGCACCTTTCGAGGCTTCGGTGATTTGGTGATGAATAGTGCCACAGTGCCAGTCTCTGCTGTTTTCGGGGCTCGTCGTCTGTTCACTCCTCTGATTGCCCTCTCGTGCTCTCATGTTCGCCTCCGGTTGTCGGGTGATGAATAGTAACCCTGGCTTTGGTCGGGGATTCTCGTATAGGAAGTCGGTGGGCCAAAATGGGGTGCTGACAGCTGTGACGCATTTTAGAGTTGTGCAATGACAAAGAGAAAAGAGAAAGCTTGGGGAGCACATTGCCCAAGACTGAAAGGATACACGGGTTCACGCTTGCCATGAGATGTACCCCCCCTTCTCTTTCGTCCTTCGATTGGTGTTAGCTGTCTTGAACTGTTTGGATTGCGTGCTTGGTCGCCCGCTGTGCTTGAAGAAGAATCCGCCTTGGACGGTTGAGCTCGGTAGGAGAGCCGATCGGGGATCTTGTCGGAGTAGATAACCTGGCCATTTCCCTTGGGGATCCTAGGTCCGCGCAGAGTGCGAGAGCCTAGGGTGACTGATTTGCTTATCTCTCGTTTTACTCTCATTTTGCTACGGTCACCCACCTCGGGGCCGTACCTCTCAACCTAAAGGGGATGAACTCTCCTTTTACCACGACCGCCCTCCTCGGGATTTTCAGTCGTGCCTCTCTTTTGCCCTAGCTTTTGCCTAGGTCGCCCCGAGGGGTTTTCGACCTAGCGGGCTTGATTCTTTTGCCTCTCGAGTTTGCAAGGGCGAAGGGTCCGAAGGATTCGACCTCCGAGTGCGTGGTGTTCTGTTTTCGTCGAGGAGTTGCAACTGCTGCTTCCCTTTTTTTCGGGATTTGTTCATTTCTTTTGGATTGGGGGTGCCGTGCTTTTGGTGAACCTCAGCGTTGCCCCGTTTTTTTGTTGGCGGGTTTTTCCCGCGTCTTTTCGCTCTTTTTTTTCGCAGCTGGGGTCTGTATTGTGCCCCTTGTATTTGTTTAAAACTCCTCGACTTTGCATCACCGAGGTCGCTTTCGTTTGCTTCGCCCCGTGGAGACTTGATGTACTTCGTTGTCCTAGCCCAATTCTGTGAGGGCTAGTTTTCTCAAAAGTCTGATTCTTGTGCACTCAAAAGCCGAACTTCGCGTCTTTTGTCCTTGCAAACTTTATAAGTCATTTCCCCTATTGTCTAAAAAGAAAACAAAATTACCCCAGGAGCGTGGGTGACCAAGGTTGCCTCCGCGTGAATGTTGGACGGGGATGCCCTGATCTTTGTAGCCTGTGTCGGGCGTCTTGTACGATTGCCGCTCCCGATCGTGCGTTGTCGCTCCCGTGGAGGGTGCCCCTTGGATGATAGGCACTCTTGAAGCCGAATGTGTCCTGCCTCGGGACTTGTCGTTGCATGTTATCGGTGATGGGTCTTTGCAGTGGGGAAGGCCCAATTTGCCCCGGGGTGTCGCTCGATCTCGGTGGAGACGCACGCGTCGAGGTTGAATGGTTTGTTCGATTGTCTCTGTCTTCGGCTTCGTAGGGGGTACGTATTCGTCGGAAACCTCCCTCGTCGAAGTATGAGAAAAGGGTCCGAGAGGAATTCTCAGGGAGATGTGAACCTGTGTATCGTTCTTTGCCTGTGACCGGCGTGTCCCTGTGAGAGATGACAAAGAAGATGATGCATTAGGTGATTGATCGGCGTAATACGCGGTAAGAAATGTGGAGTGGACCCATAGGAAAATCCCCTTGTCCAACGTGCGACCCATGGGGTGCCGCGCGTGGGGGACACTCAATTCCGAGATCTAGTCATCGCCACCATGGAGTGGGCAGACCGTGGCTAGGGGCCACATAGGTGTACTTTCCCCGATTGCGGGTTGGCATGCGCAGCCGTCCTAGGGAAGGCTCGAGGAGCCAGATCCCATGAGGACAGACGAGTCGAACAATTCCGACAGAACCACCAGGGCATCTTCGAGGCTGTCCTAGTGCGCCCATGAAGGGTTCGTTCATGCCAGGAGCTTGTTTGGGAATGCATATAAATAAATGTAAAAGAGAGTTTAGGGAAGAGTGCATGTTGCCCCAGTGGCTGGTTGATGGTCACAGTGGAGGGTGGGCAGGGATCATTCTCCGGTCGGAGATGTGACCGTGCTAGTGACTTTCGCGGCGGGTGGGCAGGGCCATGCTCTGTTCGTCGAAGCTATTGCTTGTGATCTTTTGCGGAGGGAGGGTTGGGATTCGGTGTCGAAGTTCCAAGGTGCTGGACGGGAAGTATTCATTGTCCTGATTGTGGTCGTTCATTGTTCAAGTTGCCTTCTTGTCAGTTATTTCCTGCAATGGGACGAGGAAAGCAATGAAGGAACAAGAACTATTCGTAATTTGAATGCAACTGCATAGGGGAGTGAACTGGCCTGGTAGGCGTCATGCAAGCACACTGAAAGACATGCACAAGGTGTGTCGAGGATGCGTGCATGGGCAAGGTAGAGGTGTACTCTCACGACGCGGAAAGGGCACACTCAGTTGTGCTGATGGAAGCACTCATAGCATGGAGGGACGTGTGCTCAACCATGCAATGACATAATCGATTGCGCGGGATTAATGGGGAGTTAGTGTTGCTTGGATGGTTGGCTCTTGAGCTACTGATCGTCTCGCCGTGGAGTAAGGGTGAGGACCACGAGAGGTCCACCTGCAAAGGCGGTCACAACTTTGTCTACCGTGTGGTAGTGTTAATTGTCGTGTAAAACAGTAAATGGATAGGATGCATGCAATGCGTGAGTTTTCAAAAACTAATGCTGTCGTTCATATTGACTCGAAAGGTTCAAAGTACAATGCAAATTTTGTAAAATAGAGCTTTAAGCTGATTTGCCACCACACTCGAGGTTTGAGCGAGCGCGGCCTCGGAAAGCACCGGTTCTAGGCGAGGGCCTTGCGGAGATATCTATCCTAGAGTGTATGTGTGGGCCTCCTAGAGCCCTCTTCCTAGACCTCTCCAGGGAGGCGTTCGCTCAAGCGAGCTCCTGACCGCATCTATGCATCTTGGCACGGGTTTGGGAGAGCTCCCTCCAAGGTGGTTGGCCGGCGAGTTCTTCATCTCTCAGCGACCTCTCGGTGATCGAAGCTAGTGTTGATGAGGTCGATCATGTTGTCCCGGAATATACACCATTCGCGTTCTGTGGCGGGTCTGTGCGCACCCGAATTTAATCTCGTCGGGGCACGCGTGCGCGATGCCTATGCAACGCGGCTTAGGAGTGTTCACCTTCCCGGGGACGCGCGACGGACACGCGTGAGAAGGAGTCGCCACTTACTGTTTACGACCCGTAGGTCGAGGGCCATTGAGTCGCCCGGGTCTAGGGGTACAGGGTACACCTAAATGCTAAGGCAATGGTCGTACGGAACCGAAAATTCCGAATTCGGGGGTTCTATTAGGTGCGGGCCTATATCCCGCACGCCCTTTCGGTACTCTAGCTTGCTAGGCTTGTCGTTTTGTTTATTTACCTCGTGATTTATGGTTGCACTTGACTCGCCCGTTTTGACACCGTAAAGTCGATGAATTGATCAAGTTAGGCCAAGAATTCGAAAGATGAGTAGGCTTGTGCGTCAAGGAATCGGTTCACTATCTTAGCGTTACAGTTCATCGAATCGTGATGGTCGATTCCCTGCGCGAACCGAAACTGCGAGTATTCGAGCTTACTCACCTCTTGGTAACAATAGACCAACTTGGCCGGTTCGACACTCGAACCTCTCGCTCGCCGATCGGGGATCCTTACAAATGAATGAGTGAGTGTACAGATAAAATCCTCGCAATGTTCTCTCGAATAATTACAAAGTGTAACCGAATAAGTAAATGGATCCCGATCGGTTTGCATTGGGCCAATATTCCGTTCCGGGTCACCGCGTATTTTGAATGACCGACAAACAAATTAAGGCAACGCGGGCTCAAAGAGCCGGGGGTCGGGTCCAATCGAACCGACGGTTTGTAGGAGAACCGATTAGTTCCCACTGCAACCGTTGGACCGATTGAGCTCCCGGGTGATATCTAAACACGTTTCACGCATCCAATCCAAATTGCCTTCCACATAGGCCATGTTTGGAACGCGATGGTGACTCGAGGCTAGATCCCATTCCGCACTCGGGTTGCACGCGCTCAGTGAATTAGGAGGCGTTGGACCTCGTGTTCGGTGATTTGGGGCGTTGGACCCCGTGCAACACGTAACTTATGGGCTCGGACCCGAATCGCAACAAATCGGTAAAAGACAATGGAAAACAGAAGAAAACTAATAAAACTGATGAAAGATAGATAACAACTGACAAATGTAGGTGAATACAGACAAGTGGTGTATTAGGTCGAGTGTACGTGATTTAATCAGTTATTAACCGGGGTTGATTAACAAACAATGCGTCTATCCTAGGCAAACATAGATGGTGGGCTAGGATATGGTTCTAAGCCGATTACGTGTGTGAATTTGTTTTAAGATTCTTATTCAGAGAGATGACACTGCGGTTTCACCGAATTAGCCAAACTCGTATTTTGACTCTATATTGGAATCTAATATTCCACCTACCCATTATCTAACGTTCGTTTAAGTCGAGTGCATGATTAATCCGGTTCTTCGTATGAAATAAAATGTTCACCACTGAATCTACGATAGGAAGATAGAAACACCGAAAGTGAACGGAATAGGCCGTGCGAATGAAACTCGCACCCGAACGGGTTGCCCTTTCTCACCCATAGATCGAGGTGTTTCCAACTCCCTAACGCCTAGGATATCGGTGAATCTCGGAATGACGATTATGCCCTTGGATAATAAAACATGTGATGTTCGTGTACTAATTGAAGATCGTGCGTCCCGACTCGAGCCGCCTCAAATCGGGCCCGGACTCGAGTCGTAGCACGTGAGTACTCGCTAGACGTCGATTCTATTCGTGTTACACGTCTTGGTGTTTTGAAATTGTGGGCTTTTTAAGGAAAAGGGCATTCTCGCCGTTCCGTGAGCCATCGACGCGCTTACGAATTAATAATCAATTTATCTAATTATTTAGTCCAAGGTGATTTAATTAACCGAATGATACGTCCCGTTTCTCCCATTTATGGAATGGTTTAATGATTGAGACCTCAAACCTCAATTGTTATGAATCAATGAAATGATTGTTCGATATTAACGTATCTAGCATACAAATTAACATGAAACCAACGATTAAATGAAAATTGTGATTACAATCAATTCCATGAATCGGTTTTGACCGTTTCTTGCATGCATAAAACATCAAACACGATGACAAGGTACGTTTTTTACATAGCCGGTGCCGCCATGATCTTAGGAACGCAAACGGGCATACAAACATGCACAAACAAATATTTAAAGGAATCAATAAAACGGCGTCGACTCATAGAACGACGAAATGGAAAATACGGGAACCGACTTATTTCGAGGCGAAAGAGGATTCCTTGGACCCGTGTGGTCCAAAGAAACTCTCGGCCACCTCCCATGAGGAATGGCCGTGAATTTCCGTGGCTCACACGGGTCAAGGCGACCTCTTCAACCCCGATTTAAGTTCTTTCCCGTCATGATGCATGTGTTCATACGACGTATAGCATGATAAACGACGTACATTTGCATGGGAGTAGGTAAGAACGTAAACTTGCATGCATTTCAACTTGTTAAACGCCTTAACACCTCATATCAAACGAATATCGGAGATCCTAACTTCTCTAAGTCGTAGAGGAGTGTTACCTAGCCTCAGAACATGAGGAAAGAGTCGGAGAAGTGGCAAAGGGAGTCGGGAGACTTGGCTGGAACGAACAGACCCGAATCGGTGCAGTCGGATCGACTGGCAGACCCGACTGGCTGTCTGGCTTGTCGGGGCCGTATCGGTTGATCGGGATGGAATTTTCGCGCGGGGCCAGTTGCGTTGGATTCCCAAGAGACTAAGGATCGCGCCTGTGGTGGTTTCGGGAGGAGAACATGCGTAGATTTTCCGGAAATTAAAAACAAAGTCGGGTTAGTAAAAAAAGGACAGACCCAGTCGGGTCAAAACAGACCCGACTGGCACCCGATGAAGAAATGGCTCCACAGGAGGCTCCCGGTGGTCTTTTGATGCAAGGTCGGTGGAATTGGATTCCTAACTGACTGAGGATCACGGTGATAGGTGGCTCGTAGCGAGATTCAACCCGAGCTGACCTGTACGTTCCTGCGAAGTTCGGGTTAGAAAAGAAAACCAGAGGAATAGACCCGACTGGCACCCGAAGAAGAAACGACTCTACGGGAGGCTCCTGGTGGTCTTTTGATGCAAGGTCGGTGGCATTGGTTTCATGAGGATTAGACATGTCTATTTTCCTGAAAGATGCAAAGAATACCGGTAAAAAACTGGAAAAATCTGTGAAGGGAGAAAAGAGGGAAACGGCGGTGGTGCACGGTTGGATGGCTCTCGGCACGCAACCACCTCGTCACAGGGGAGAGTGAGGGTTGTAAGGAACCCCTAAAAGTGATGGCACGACTCGCCATAGTCGTGATGTAGTGGAAATGTCGAGGAAGCCCGGGAAGCCGTGAAACACCTACGGAACCCGGTTCTTGACAGAGCTGGTTCGGCCTGCTGGGAGCTTCAAATCGCAAAACTAACACCGAAAATGGACTCGGGAGGTCGAAAACATGTGGGACATGAAGTTTGGTTGAGTTTGCTTAAGTCAAAGGGGAAGAACTCGCTTAGAAACCGGGAAAACGCTTAAGGGACTGTTTCTAGACAGAGCTGGAACGAGGTGCTGGGAGCTTCAATGAAAATTCTAAGGTCGGAAATGGACTTAGGAGGTCGAAAACATGTGGGATATGAAGTTTGGTCAAGTTTGGTTCGGGTTGAGTGGCGGTCGCCGGAAAAAGGTTGAGTTTTCGGACAATTTTGCCTTGTAACCGGGCTGAGGTGAGGCTATGCGATTTTTATGGAAAATGCTGAACTCTAAGAGGCTTGAGAGGATTTCCTAGAGTGAGAGAGCTTGAGAGAGAATGGATAGTGAGTTGTGATTAAGTTAATGAGGCAATGGGCTTATAAAAATGGACTCGGGAGGTCGAAAACATGTGGGACATGAAGTTTGGTTGAGTTTGCTTAAGTCAAGGGGGAAGAACTCGCTTAGAAACTGGGAAAACGCTTATGGGACTGTTTCTGGACAGAACTGGAACGAGGTGCTGGGAGCTTCAAATGAAAATTCTAAGGTCGGAAATGGACTTAGGAGGTCGAAAACATGTGGGATATGAAGTTTGGTCAAGTTTGGTTCGGTTTGAGTGGCGGTCGCCGGAAAACGGTTGAGTTTTCGGACAATTTTGCCTTGTAACCGGGCTGAGGTGAGGCTATGCGATTTTTATGGAAAATGCTGAACTCTAAGAGGCTTGAGAGGATTTCCTAGAGTGAGAGAGCTTGAGAGAGAATGGATAGTGAGTTGTGATTAAGTTAATGAGGCAATGGGCTTATAAAGGAAGACTTAATGGCTTGTTTAGTGAAAACTAAGTGCAATTAATGGGTGCTTAGGGATTTCGAATTTTGGGGGGAAGATTAGGGTGGGGAAGTTGTCTTGAAAAGTTGATGGGAGGTGATGGATGGAAGAAGAGAAGTGATGGGGTGTAAGAGATATTTTGAAATGGATGGTGGAGGGTCATTTGGCTTGTCTTTAGAGGAGAGCCATGGCTCGCGGCTTGGCTCGGCTCGGCTCGGCTTGACTAGCTCAAGGGTCCCACTTGATTAGGAAGAAAGCCGGAAGAAGCTCAGGGCTTGATTGATCACGCATTTGATTTCCGTGGTTCGCTTGAACGACGAATTATCGATGTACGCGCAAATGCGATTTTAATGAGCCTAATATTGACATGCTTCGTGTAAGTAAATGCTCGGGTAGCCCCGGGACTCAAAAGCCGGTTTCGCTCCGTTTGGATGATCGGAGTGAAGTTTTCCGTTTCTGTTGCTCGTTCGTGCCTCTACATGCTGTACTGCTCGTGTCGGCGTGCTTTGTGCTTTGGGCAGAACAGTTTACTTGTTGGCCTCGGTTGGACATCGATATCCGGAGGCGTCCTAGGAATCCGCGAATGGGGCTTTCTCAGTGTTTCCCGAGTGTTCTGATGTGTTCGGAGACCACTGTGATCTCCGTTTGTCAAAAACGAGTCCCGAAGGCTTGTCGGGAGGCATTCGTGACCATTGAAATGTCACTCGGGAGATCGGTATGACTTGCTTGGTCAGAACCGAAATGATTTCCTAGCCCCTGGGATTTGTTGGGAGTGGGTGGCGCGAAGCTCGGACGTCAACATTTGCTCGAGTGAGCTCTAAGCGCGAGATTCCGCTTGAAAGGGGCCCTTTTGTTGCCGGAATAGTACTCAGGAAACCTAAATGGATTGTGCAATGCGATCAGGGTTCGTTTTCCCAAGCCTTGAGGTCCTCAGGATTGGTTGGCGCGAATTTCGTGCACCGACGGTTCATTTAAAGGGTCTCTGGCCACGTTTCTATGCAAAAAGGGGCTTTTTCTCCGGGTCAGGATCCACTCGGGAGACCAAGACGAACTCCGAAAGGTAGTCTGAAACTTGTTCCTTGGTCCTGGTGGTCCTTGAGTGTGTGTAGGCTTGTTTCCGGGTGTCGTTTATCTGTTCGTGAATCGAGCCTCTCGGGGGCCCCGTCAGGAAGGCGTCTGTGAATATTCAAGAGTGCCCCGGCTTAAGCAGGGTGCTTTTGAAGTGTGCCCGGATGTGCCATTGGTCACTTTGGCATCAAGAGGGATTTTTAGAGTCCCATATTGGGCACCTTTCGGTGCTTCGGTGACTCGGTGATGAATAGTGCTATAGTGCCAGCTCCGTCGTTTTCGGGATTCCTTGTTCGTTTGTTCTTCTGATGGCTCTCCTCCGCCTTTCTCAGTGGACCATGCTCTTCTCCTATTGCTCGTGGTTCCGTGACCGCACGTTCGCCTCCGATTGCCAAGTGATGAATAGTGTCCCGAACTTTGGTCGGGAGTCCTCGTGTGGGAAACCGGTGGGCCAAAATGGGCTGCTGACAGGGTCGGTGAGGTCCTCGTGTGTTGGCGGACTCTGTCGAGGCGCGGGCAGGAGGCCGAGCAAGGTGTCCCTTACCAAGACGATAGGAAAATCCGTTTAGGACTCGTCAACATGAATGACATCCTAATTTTTGAAAACTGCATGATGCATGTGTGTGAAGAGAGTAAATGCCCATGGCTTAATAGAAATTACATGTAAAAGACTCAAATGGCTCGCAGGCCGACTCGATGGATTGTTGTCGGAGTCGGGTTGAAGGCTTGCATGGAGGCATAGCACGATGCATGGTTCGGTGCTACAGGGACCGTGCTATCTATGGATGGGGGCTCCCGATACAAGGGCGTGAATTCCTTGAAATCGAGCGAGGATCTTTGGGGGCCAGTTCGGTGGCATAGCCGACTCGATCCGTTCCTTTACTCGGAACCTCTGACTAACCTAGCTTCCTATTTTGGTGCCCATGGGATTTCGGAAAAGGTACCTAAGAACCCGCTAGAATGATGCGATGCAAATGCGTAAAGTAAATGCTAGAAATACATGTGCTTAAAAATAAATGTGCGGAAAGCGATAAATAAACATGCAAGCAAGCAAACGGAATCGAGCCCGAACCTTCTAATATCCCCAGTGGAGTCGCCAAGCTGTGCGCACCCGAATTTTAATCTCGTCGGGGCACGCATGCGCGAAGCCTATGCAACGCGGCTTGGGAGTGTCCACCTTCCCGGGGACGGGCGACAAACACGCGTGAGAAGGAGTCGCCACTTACTGTTTACAACCCGTAGGTCGAGGGCCGTTGAGTCGCCCGGGTCTAGGGGTACGGGGTACACCTAAATGCTAAGGCAATGGTCATACGGACCCGGAAATTCTGAATTCGGGGATTCTATTACGTGCGGGCCTATATCCCGCACGCCCTTTCGGTACTCTAGTTTGCTAGGCTTGCCGTTTTGTTTATTTACCACGTGATTTAGGGTTGCACTTGACTCGCCCGTTTTGATACCGTAAAATCGATGAATTGATCAAGTTGGGCCAAGAACCCAAAAGATGAGTAGGCTCGTGCGTCGAAGAATCGGTTCACTATCCTAACGTTTACAGTTTGTCAAACCACGGCAGTCGACTCCCTGCGTGAATCGAAACCGCGAGTATTCGGGCTTACTCGTCTCTAGGCATTAATAGACCAACTTGACCGGTTCAACACTCGGACCTCTCACTTGCCGATCGGGAATCCTTACAAATGAATGAATGGATGTACAAATAAGATCCTCACAATGTACACTCGAATAATTACAGAATACAACTGGATAAAGTAAATGGATCCCGATCGGTTTGCATTGGGCCAATATTCTGCTCTGGCTCACCGTGTGTTTTGAATGACCAATAAATAAATTAAGGCATCGCGGGCTCAAAGAGCCGAGGGTCGGGTCCAATCGAACCGACGGTTTGCAGGAGAACCGATTAGTTCCCACTGTAACCGTTGGACCGATCGAGCTCCCGGGTGATATCTAAACACGTTTCACACATCCAATCCAAATTGCCTTCCACATAGGCCATATTTGGAGTGTGATGGTGACTCGAGGCTAGATCTCATTCCGCACTCGAGTTGCACGCGCTCAGTGAGTTAGGAGGCTTTGGACCTCGTGTTCGGTGATTTGGGGTGTTGGACCCCGTGCAACACGTAACCTATGGGCTCGGACCCGAGCCGTGACAAATCAGTAAAAGCGAATGGAAAATAGAAGAAAACTGATAAAACGGATGAAAAACGGATGAAAACAGACAAATACAGACAATTACAGACAAGTTCTGTATTAGGCCGAATGTACGTGATTTAATCAGTTATTAACCGGGGTTGATTATCAAACAATGTATCTAACTTAGGCAAGCAAAGAGATGGGTTAGGATATGGTTCTAGGCCAATTACATGTGTGAGTTTGTTTTTAAGATTTCATTTCGTGAATATCACTACGGCTTCACTGAATATGCCAAACTCGTATGTCTTCGAGTCACGAATGTTATGGAGTCGATGGGCGATCGTCCAAAACTAACGCGCCTAACATGGGAGCTAACGCGTAATCAACGATTAAACGGAAAAGAAATTACACTCAATTCCAAGAGCCGATTTCAAAGCGATAAAAGAGGCCAACTTAAACTCAAAGAGGGTTACGGGGAATTCGGTCATTCCATAATGGAGATGACCAAATATTTCTTTGACTCAATTTGAATTCTGGATGGTCTCTCGTATCGGTTCTAATCGTTTCTTGCATGCATAAAACTTCAAACCTGATAATAACACACATTCTATAAAGCCGATGCCGCCATGATCTTGGATGCGCAAACAAGCACGTAATGCAAACGCAAATATCGTATTTAAAGGGAATCGATAAAACGGCGTCGGCTCATACAACAACATATGCGTAGAGGGAAGACAATACGGGAACCATCTTATTTCGAGGAGGGAGAGGCCATGGTGGCCTCGGATGAGCCAAGGGGAACTCACGGGTCCCTCCCTTGGGACTAGGCCGTGAGTTTCCATGCTTCAACCACGGCCAAGACAGTCTCTCCCACCTCGACTTTAGCTGTTTTCCGTCATGCTAACGTGTAATATGTGATGAGCGAACATAAAATGCATGAACCAACCAATTTCGGGGAAAGGGAGGTCACGTTGGCCCCGGATGAACCAAGGAGGCTCTCGGATCCCTTCCTCGGGGATTAGCCATGAGCTTCGATGGTTCGAGCGAGGCTAATGTGGTCTCTCTTACCTCGCCTTCGGTTATTTCGTGCCATGATATACATGCTAGAACAATATTCGAGTGTAACAAACGACATAAATATGCATGGAAACGAATAAAGGTCAGAACTTGCATGCAAACGAGTGTTATTCATCTTATCACTCCATAACAAGCAAATATCGAGAACCTTATTTCCCTAAGTTGTAGAGGAGTGTTACCTAGCCTTGGAACATGAGGAAAGAGTCGGAGAAGTGGCAAAGGGAGTCGGGAGACTCGGCTGGAACGAACAGACCCAAACCGGTGCAGTCGGGTCGACTGGCAGACCCGACTGGCAGTCTGGCTTGTCGGGGCTGTACCGGTTGATCGGGATGGAATTTTTGCACGGGGCCAGTTTCGTTGGATTCCCAAGAGACTAAGGATCGCACCTGTGGTGGTTTCGGGAGGAGAGCATGCGTAGATTTTCTGGAAATCAAAAACAAATTCGGGTTAGTAAAAAAATAATAGACCCAGTCGGGACGAAACAGACCCGACTGGCACCTAATGAAGAAACGGGTCTACAGGAGGTTCCCGGTGGTCTTTTGGTGCAAGATCGGTGGCATTGGACTCCTAACTGAGTGAAGATCATGGTGATAGGTGGCTTGTAGTGAGATTCAACCCGACCTGACCTGTACGTTCCTGCAAAGTTCGGGTTAGAAAAAAAAAAACCAGAGGAACAGACCCGACTGGCACCCGATGAAGAAACGACTCTACGGGAGGCTCCCGGTGGTCTTTTGATGCAAGGTCGGTGGCATTGGACTCCTAACTGAGTGAGGATCATGCCTGCAGTAGTTTCATGAGGATTGGACAGGTCTATTTTCCTGAAAGATGCAAAGAAAACCGGGAAAAAACTGGAAAAATCTGTGAAGGGAGAAAGGAGAGAAAAGGTGGTGGTGCACGGTTGAACGGCTCTCGGCACGCGGCCACCTTGTCACGAGGAAGAATGAGGGTCGTGAGGAACCCCTAGGAAGTGATGGCACGACTCGCCATGGTCGTGGGAAGAAATGGCGTGCCGAGGATCCCGGGGTGGCTATGGAAACCCGTTTCTGTACTGTTTCTGTTACTTGCTGAAACGGTGTGTTGGAGGCTTCGAATGCTAAAACTAAGTTCGGAAATGGATTTAGAAGGTCGAAAACATGTAGGGTAAGAAGTTTGGTTAAGGCTCGGGCAAAGTCGGGGGGCGGGACTCGCCTAGGAACCGGGAAAGTGCCTAGAGACCCGATTCTGGACTGTTCTGGTTCTGCATGCTGGAAGCTTCAAATGCCGAAACTAACACCGGAAATGGACTCAGGAGGTCAAGTACGTGTGGGATATGAAGTTTGGTCAAGTTTGGTTTGGGTTGAGTGGCGGTCGCCGGAAAACGGTTGAGTTTTCCGGCAATTTTGCCTTGGTTTCGGGCTGTTGTGGGGGCTATGCGAGCTGAGCTATTGCTGGACGAAAATGGGGAGCTTGAGAGGATTCTAGAGTGAGAAATGCTTGAGGGAAGATGGAAGATGAGTTGTGATTAAGTTAATGACTCAATGCACTTATAAAAGCAAGCTTAATGACAAGATTAAGTGGAGTTAAGTGCAATTAAGTGGTGCTTAGGGGATCCGAATTTTTGGAGGGAAGATTAGGGTGGGGAAGTTGTCTTGAAAGGTGATGGGAGGTGATGGATAGGAGAAGGGAAGTGATGGGTGTAAGAAGATATTTTGAAAATGTGTGGTGGAGGCTCATTTGGCTTGTCTTTAGAGGAGAGCCATGGCTCACGGCTTGGCTCGGCTCGGCTCGGCTCGACTCGGCTCGACTCGGCTCGACTCGGCTCGGCTAGCTCACGGGTCCCACTTGATTAGGAAGAAACCGGAAGAAGGTCGGGGCTTGATCGATCACGCATTCGATTTCCGTGGTTCGCTTGAACAACGAATTATCGATGTATCCGCGAATACGATTTTAATGAGCCTAATATTGACATTCTTCGTATGGGTGAATGCTCGGGCGTCCCGGGGACTCGAAAGCCGGTTTTGCTCCGTTTGGATGATCAAGGTGAAGTTGTCTATTTCTGTCGCTTGTTCGCGCCTCTGCGTGATGTACCGCTCCTGTTGGCTTGCTTTGTGCTTTGGGCAGAACGGTTTACTTGCCGGCCCCCGCTGGAGATCGATATCCGGAGGCGTCCTAAGAATCCGCGAACGGGGCTTTCTCGGTGTTTTTCGAGTGTTCTGATGTGTTCAGAGACCACTGTGATCTTCGTTCGTCAAAAACGAGTCTTGAAGGCTTGTCGGGAGGCGTTCGTGACCATTGAAACGTCACTCGAGAGATCGGTATGATTTGCTTGGTCCGAACTGACATGATTTCCTAGCCCCTAGGGGTTGTTGGGAGTGGGTGGTGCAAAGCTCGGACTTCAACATTTTCCCAAATGAGCTCTGAGCACAAGATTCCCCGTGAAATGAGCCCTTTTGTTACCGGAATGGTACTCGGGAAACCTAAATAGATTATGCAATGCGATTGGGATTTATCTCCCAAGCCCTTGAGGTCCATGAGATTGATTGGCACAAATTTCGTGCACTGACGATTTGTTAAAAGGGTCTCCGGCTATGTCTTTCTGTAGAAAAGAGCATCTTTTTCCCAGGTCGGGATCCACTCGGGAGACCAAGATGAACTCCGAAACACAGTCTGAATCATGTTCCATGGTCTTAGTGGTCCTTGAGTGTGTGTAGGCCTATTTCCGGGTGCCGTTTACTTGTCTGTGGATCAGGCGTCCCGAGAGCCTCGTCATGAAGGCGTCTACAAATGTTCGGGAGTGCCCCGACTTAAGCAGGAGGCTTCTAAAATGCGCTCGGAGGTGCCATTGGTCATTTTGGTACCAAAAGGGATTTTTAAAGTCTCATATTGGATATCTTCTTATGCTCCGGTGATCCGGCGATGAATAGTAGCACAGTGCCGGCTTCTGTTATTTTGGGGTTCGTTGTTTATCTTCCCTTTTGATTGCCCTTCTGAGCCTTTTGGAGGACCCTGCTTCTCTTCTGTAGTCTGTGCTCCCACGTCCGTGCGTTCGCCTCCAATTGTCGGGTCATGAATAGTAATCCAAGCTTCGGTCGGGAGTCCTTTGTTGGAGCCAGTGGACCAAAATAGGATGCTGACACGGGTCACAAATGCAACCGCCCTGCGGTACCTTGACAAGAAGGGTCCTAAACCGACAGGCGCGTCGAATAATCGATGGAGTCGCTAGGGCATCACTGAGGACGTCTTAATATACCCATGCATGGCTGACAAAAACCCCTGGAGGTCTCTCATTGAGGCCTTCGAAAGCGGGATCCATTCGTATTTGTCAAAGCAAAATTCTTCATAGGTCACTCAAGAGACCCAAAACTGAAGTATCTTGCGTCACAATGACGTTATCTTCATAGCAATGATACGTCCATACATCGTTAGTAACTCATTATGACTTACTAATTATGTCAAGATCACAGATACCAAGCGGTAAGAACTATGATAGACTCTGATTCCCGGTCCCATGGGATACGTAGGCGCTCACTCTCAAAGCTCGAGTTCCTCATCACAAAATGAATCGTGATCCTAAGAGCTAGTCCAACCCACACATCATCACCCTACAGCAGCACTCAGAAGCAACCAGGGCATACTCAACGAGCAAAACAATGGGTCCTCCCTGCTGCACGAGAGGGTCCTACATCATCCCTAGTGAAAGCCTATGCCAATGCCAGGCAAACCAAAATCATTTCTCTTCCGCGACTAGCATAAATCCTTATCATCATTACTTTTCTACAGGGCCGAGTCCCGTCTTCACCTTTATGCAGGGCCGAGTCCCCTCTTCACTTTTCTGCAAGTCCTAGCCCCATCTTTACTCTTATGAAGGGCCAAGTCTCATATCCACTGTTCTGCATGGTCGAGTCTCATCTTTACTCTCATGCAGGGCCGAGTCCCGTCTTCACTGTTCTGCAGGGTCGAGTCTTGTCTTCACTGTTCTGCAGGGCCGAGTCCCATCTTCACTATTTTGTAGGGCCGAGTCCCATCTTTACTTTTCTGCAGGGCCGAGTCCCATCATCATCATTACTTTTCTGCAGGGCCGAGTCCCATAATTACTATTTTGCAGGGTCGAGCCTCATCTTTACTTTTCTGCAGGACCGAGTCCTATCATTATTACTTTTCTGCAGGGTCGAGTCCTACAATTACTCTTATGTAGGGTCGAGTCTCGTCTTCACTATTCCGCAGGACCAAGTCCCATCTTTACTCTTATACAGCTCCTTATTTGACGGTCATCTTTACTTTCATGCAGGGCCGAGTCCCATCATCATTACTTTTTTGCAGGGCCAAGTTCCACATTTACTTTTCTGCAGGGTCTAGTCCCATAATTACTCTTATGTAGGACCGAGTCCCGTCTTCACTATTCCGTAGGGTCGAGTCCCATCTTTACTCTTATGCAACTCCTTCTTTAACAGTCTTCCCTAAACAAGGTCCAAATGTGAGGATAAATGGGGCAATAAAGATCAGTACAGCGATAGCCGAGACCAAAACTGGGATACTTCTCAAAATCTTTGGTCGCATACTTTACTCGAGCACACAACCAAAGAGGGGCAAGCTCTCAGCACCCCGTTTTGGCCCACTGACCCCAGAGGAGCAGAAAAGTCATTTTGTCACCCATACGAGGGAAGTATTTCCAGCTAATTACTCGCGCATTCATGACTTCTAAAAATGGGGCATTTTCCTAATTTAACACCAATTTTATGATTTTTCAAAAATAATACTATTTGGGACGTCTTTGGATTTCACGTACATTGATGTCAATTTTCAAAATCCGAGACGAAAACTCGAAGCCAAAAAATATTTCATTGCACAATATTAATCCATAAATTTTTCTGAACACAATATCGGTCTCGGATCATTTTTTTGACACCTAATTGAGAAGACGAGAATTCTACAGTTTACGCGTGTCAATTTCAATTCTCAATTCTCGAAAAGAAAAAAGGTCAAATCATCGTCAGACTGGACTGACGCCGGTCAGATTTTCTGACAATTTCATTTCGCCCTTGTTCTTTCTTCCTTTCCACTATCCTCCCCTCTTCTTTTCTTCTTCTTCCTTTCCGCTACCTGCTTACTTTTCGTCTTTTCTCTCCCTCCCTCTTCTTCTCTTCTTCTTTCACTGGCGTCCCTTTTTCACACCGCGGCTGCCCACCCACCGCGATCGCCTGCAACCGCTGACACGCTATTCCAACACGGCACCGCTCGCTTCCCCAGCACGCTCCCCGACTCGCTTTCCCTTTCTCTCTCTCTCTCTCTCTCTCGGGTTTACCTTGGCCGGGTGCTCTATTTTTCTTAGAGAGCCCCGACGATTCCAGGCTAGAATCAACGCCTAATCTCTCCCGCTCGCTCTCTTTTTTTTCTCCCCAACCGACCCTCGACACTCCTTCGCACAAAACCCCTCCATTTCCTCCTCTCCATTCCCCCGATTTCCGGCGATTAAACTCGAAAACCCTCGCAGGAAAACTCGAAACCTCGCCCGAAAAAAACTCGAAATTCCCCTCGATCCCAACTATCCCGAGCTTTGTGACGCCCATCCCGAGCACGGCGTAGCCCAGGCGGTGCCCGCCGCCGTCTCCCGCGCCCTCTCACGCTGTTGCCGCGACGCCTAGAAGTGGGAACCGCAGTTCACAGCGCCGGAGTCCTCCCCTCCGCCCATCGTTGTCTTCTCCGTTCGTCCTCTCTCTCACGGGCCCGGCCCATTTTCCTTCGATTTGCGCAGGTCCAACCCAGTCGATTCGATCCAGCCCATTCGGCCCAGTTCAGTCCAGTCCAGCCCAGCCGAGTCGACTCGACCTGTGCAGTGTCGCCCGGAACTCAGCCCGGAAAGCATGGATCTAGACGCGCGGCCCGATCCGGCCCAGCCGTTCCCTTCCGCGGCCCAACACCCGCGCGCCCAGCCCAGTTCATTGGCCTAGCGCCCGTCCAGCCGGTCTGCACTGTTCAGACCGCCTCCAGCCTGGTCTGACCGCCCTATTTCCGATTTAAACCGAGACTAGGTATATTATTCCGACTTAGTGGCATGCTTAGGACTCAATTAGTGAATAAATTCGATAATTGCGATGATAATTTGTGTTTGTTGTGTTAAAAAAATTGAAAATTGAATTGAAAAAAAAATGATGAAAAGAGGAACCAAAAAATAATAAATAATTGTTGTTTAAATTAAACCGATGAAAACACGAATTGGAATATTTTTAATTACTCGACATTAAAACCGGTCATTTAAAGCGAGAACGAACCCACACGAATCAATTTCATGTTCACTCGGCTTTAAAGGAATTAAATCAACTAAATACATCAAAACTGGTTTAATTAACTACTCGGACTTAAAAATTGACAAATTAAATTTCATTGTGATTAATTTTGCTTATTCGCGTGTGCATGTGAACAATTGAATATGTTTTGATCGAAACCCCGCACGAACCGGATAAATCACATAAACTCGGCGCTTAATACACAATATGCATGTTGTTCTCTGTTTTTATCCGCTTTTATCCGTTTGTGCCAGTTTTGTCTTTTTTGGTCTTTTTTTTTGTCTGTTTTTGTATGTTTTATCGCGGTTCAAGCCCTACCCCATAGGATGCGATGCACATGGGGTCCAACGCCCCTCACCGTCTATCACGGGTCCAACGCCCTTTCACATCAAGTGCGTGCAACCCAAGTGCGGAATCGGGTCTTGCCTCGACTTACCGTTCCACTCCTAGTAGTGTCTATGTGGAAGACGACTCGGATAGGGGAGGTAAGTCGTGGCCGGACATGACCCAGGAGCTCAACCTGTCCCATGGCTATCACGGGAGTCGAACGACTCTTCTGTTATCCGTCGGTTCGGTTGGACCCGACTCCCGGCTCTTTTGAACCCGCGTTACCTTAATTTCGGTTTCGGTTATTTAAAATCACGCGGTGAGTATGAGTGAAATATTTGGCCTAATGCAAACTGATCGGGTCCATGTACTGTATCGTGTCTGTATTTTGTATTTATTTGATAGTACATTGTAAGGATATCTTATGTATTTTCATTCAGTCGTTGTAAGGACCCCGGTCGGTGAGCAGACGGTCTGAGTGTTTCATTGAAGTTACGGTGTCAAAACGAGCAAGATGAGTAAAACTTAAATCAAGCGGCAAATAAGTAAAAATGGTAAACCCTAGACAAACTAGAGTACCAATAGTGGTGCGGAATATAGGCTCGCACGTAACAGAACCCTCGAATTCGGAACTTAGGGTTCCGCAAGACCATATGCCTTAGTAATTAAGTGTACCTCATATCCCTAGATCCGGACAACTCACCGGCCCTCGACCTTCGGGTCATAAATAGGTAGTAGCGACTCCTTCTCACACGTGTCTATCATGCGTCCCCACGGGAAGGTAGACACTCCCAAGCCGTGCGATGGCGCACGCATGCGGGCCCCGACGAGACGAAATTCGGGTCCGCACAATGGCAAGTCATCTTTTCGAGTGAGTTTTATTGTTCTACCCTACACACCCTTCTTTCTTACCCAGTTATGGTTTGCGAGCCCATTAGAGATTGTGAATGAAGGACCCGATAAAGCAAACATAAAATAGTGGTGGTTGGATACCTAACACAAGCGACAAGGGCCTAGAACATATACACTGATCAACGACGGGAGCGGCATGAGAGGCATGGAGCGAGGTGTGAAGAGCAGTAGCAAGAGATGAAGCGACACTGGCGGTGAGAATTCACTGAGGCGGCATCAGGGCACGTTGAGAATAATGAGTACGTTTACGAGATATCATGAGTGAAAGAGAGAGCGTTCCTCGAGGGAGGGGATTGAGCGACATGATAAAGTGTGGGTCATTAACGGACATTGTTGGTGGCTGCGAGCTAGGCAAGGGTCATGGGTTCCCAAGCGAAAAGGCAAAAGGGTCATTGTATCTCTACGCGGGAAAACAAGCGGTACAGAAGTTAATACAATAGCGTCTGTTAGGGGAATTCTTTTTTTAAAAAAAAAATTTGGTTTGTTTCATAGATACATTGTATTTGGACATTGATTGGAGGGGCATGTAGAAGTGATATTTTGTAACAAAGTGTTTAGTTACAACCAAGGCCATTTTACAAATAAAAAATCGAGAAACAATTAATAGAGTTTCACTCATTTATAAGGGTTATATTAAAGGATACTCAGGTGAATATAATTAGGCAGGGACATATCTAGGAATTACGTCTAGGAGGGGCGAAGTTTAGAGGGACTTGGTATCGAAAAGTCAAGGAGGTGAAATAGAATAATTTCAAAATATATATATATATGATAAATATGATAAAATCTAATAGAAATTTTTTAATTTTTCTGGAATCCAAGGAAAGAGAATAATTCCTTCCAAAAAAAAAATTAGTCCCTATAATTAGGCATATGATGCACCCCTTTCATCCATCCAAGAAATAAAGTAACATAAGTAATTATTACCTTAAAGATGTTTTATTTGCTAATCATATTTCAAAAAACTGGTAATGATGTGATTAGAGTTTTGGATTGCAAGGTAAGCCTTTTTTTTATAACGAATATGTTCGGGTTTCACTTGACTAATTCTACGGTCCAAATGAACACCCAGCAAGCCCATGGAACTGGTAAATGCAGCCACAAGCCATACATGTAATCCAATGTGGAGTATTCTCCTGCATTATATAAAAATTGAGTAATTAACATTTACTTCTACTTCCACTAAATTGAATTTGTCCTAAACAATTTAAATCACCAAATTCTAAAAGCAACTTATGCTTATATAGTAAGTATGCATCTAAAATTTGAACTTGCAAATACATTGTTATATATATTTTTTAACTAGCTAAGTTTTATCTCTACAAACATTAATTGAAGTTCTTGTATTCATACACAAATAGCAAGGGGAAAATGCTTCATCAAACTCCTTGGGCATTTTAAAAGAAATCATCAAATGCACGCTCCTTTTCACTTTCTGAACTTTTGGATCCTGTATGAATGAACAAAGAAAAAAAGAAAGAATCACTGGGTATACTCATCAGTCACATGTCCTTATGTAATATACAACGGATGAGAAACTTGTTCTACTTGTGAATGAATTCTGTCAAACTAAAGAAAAAATATAACTTTCTTTTAACTAATGCCATGTTTTTATTTATATTCTTACTAAACTGAAGAAAGACTACGTAAGTTTAGTTTTAGAAGTTGTTGGAAGGTGTCCGTAGTGTAAGTCTACCCTAATCCTTTACACTTTACAGGTTAGGTAACTATATTATCTATGTTGATCCCTTTTCATAAGAATTACATCCTCTAGCCTCTCAACAAGATTTGAACTCCGATCTTAAGACGATGTTGACACTCCATTAACAAATAAGCTAATCTTGTATTTGTTGAATTGGATTAGCTGAACCATCCTATCAACAGTTATGTAACAAAATTACATACTTGGTTTGTAAACTTTAAAATATGTTGGTATTAAGTAACTTTGTTATCTCTCTATGATCAACAAACTACTTGAATATATAGAACTTCTAATATAATTATTGTAATTATATCCTATAAATAGAAATATGAACTCACCTCCAATTTCTGTTGTTGAAATGTCTTGAACTAGCAATTGCAGAGATTCTTGTTGAAATGGAGATAAAGTCACTGAACTTGAAATTGGAGCAGGGAAAGTGAAATCGGAGTCGCTAGAAGAAGTATCCGATAAGAAAGAAACACCCTCATCTTGATTGTCTTTAGTAATAGAACTCGAGCTTGATGTACTCAAGATAAATTTCAACTCTGCCATTTGGTCTGACACGCATGATAACATCCTGAGGCACACTAAATTAGATGTAGCATGAGCTAACCAATAATGCTTATAAAGATTTTGTAACTTATAGGAAAAATTCTGTATTTTTATTTTAAGATAATATATGTTTACTACCTGGTCAGGTAATCCTGTAGTTGATGGACTTTTCTTTCGGCATCTTCTAACTTCATACGTTGTTCTTCATTCGTTTCCTGAGCTTTCATGTACTTTCTTTCTATGTCATCAGCTCTTTGCCTTTCCCGTTGCAGCAATTTCTATTTGTAAGGAAAAAAAAAAGTGATATTTTAGCAATATTGGAGTTATATTTGTGCATGTATAGGTTAACTAAGCCAAACTCTCTAAAAAATATTGTTACAAAGAAAAATAATTACACACATTCCAATAACAAGAATAGATAGGTAGGTAGACAAAAATAAGATACACTTACCTTCAAATTTTCTACTTCTAGATGTAGCGTCTTAATGGTTTCAGTATCATGAATGGAATCTTTAACAGGATTCATCAATTGGCGTGCATCTTCTAGTATTTTCTGTGCTATTTCTCGTTCATTAAAAAGCAATGCAGTTGCTTCATCAACTTTCTCGCGCATAGCTTGTAATGAATTTTGTAGCCGCTCTATCTCTCGAGCCTTTGCATCTTCAGTGTCAGCTTGTACCTGTAATATTCATAATACCAAATTATGTGCTCATCAAGGTTCCCACGCTCACCTCAACCTATTTTTGAATGTAAGCATGAACTTTTCTATTATATTGCATAAATAATACCTCATAATTACTTTTCAATTCTGAAATTGATGAAAGTTCCTCCACATTTTCATCGAGCAATTCTCGTTCTTGATTTGGTCTTCGTTCTTCCGTAGCCTAAAAATTGCAACATTAGCAATAAAACAATATATCAAAAAGAGATATACCTATTTTTTTGAATGAGTCAAATGTGAGAACACATTTCAAATTAAAAAAGTGTGGATTATTTTATTATTTATAGGTTAATGCTAATGTATATCCTTCTAAAGGATCGTCTAAACAATCAATTATGTAGCAATCATCCTAGTCAATTTTTACTAATATATATATAGAGGATCACATTATTTTCTTAAATTATATAAAGAATTGGTTGACATGTTTTCAAATTTTGAATTACCTTAGTTAGGTCATGGGTTTAACATAGCAGTTTGGTCATGATCGTACACAATTGAAGCACAAAATCCTTGTTGCTCTGGATTGCTTATACACAACGATATAAATATCTTATGTTATTTTATTTTATACTTTCTACCTTCTCATCATTTCTTTTTTCTTTTTTTATTAATTTTTGCTTAGAAATTTCTTTTTATTTGTTCTAATAATTTAAGTTAGTGTTGTTTCTTCTAAATTTTATGGCATTCATTTAAAATAATTATGATTTATCTTTCATATGATTGGCCTATCCATAATTATTATAATTAAGTTGTTTTTTGTATTTCTTAATTTCTTTCTCTTGTTATCTATGCAAATTATTTTTTATTATGAATTTTAAGAAAACATAATTTGATAATTATATACGTACTTAAGAAAAATAGAATTTTTAAGTATTAATATAAGTCCAGAAAGTAACATTTCAAGCACCTCATTAACTTATGAAAATTCTAATTGTTTTAGTCGACACTTCTCTTATAGAAACAAAAGTCCTAATCTAAGCATATGATGTTATTGTCCCAACAATTTACTCAAATATAAGAGAAAAACTATAATATTATATTGATATTCTATGACAAAAATTACAAAATATATAGCGACGCTACTCCTTACCCACTATTCATTCAATAATTTAAAATCTAAACTAAAAGAAACGGATAGCTTCCAAGATTTTAAAAAATCCATTATACTATAATATTTTAATTGGGAAAAGCACAAAAACTCCCCATTGTGATTTGAGATCGGGATAAATTGCACAATGTGTTTTTGTTAGGAACAATTAGCCCCATGTGGTGTACTCCGTTAGACATAAGGGTTACGACTTTAATTTTTTTTCCATTTTCAGTTCTCAATCTTTAGCCTTTTAATCATTTGGTTCTAAATCTTTTTTATTTTATCATTCATACCCTTAACTTTTCATTTTGTTTCATTTTAATCCTACAAAGAAAATCGAAAGGGAATGAGGGGTCGGGGCCTCTAATTGGCGACCTCGACCCCTCCATCGAGCTCGCCGGTACCCACGGAGGACATTGGCGACCTCGGTGGAGGGGTCGGGGTCACCGATTGGTGGCCCCAACCCCGAATCAACCGAGGACTCCGAGTCGGAGGTTCCCGGTCTATTTGGGGTTGGGGCCGCCAATCGGCAACCCAGACCCCTCCATTGAGGTCGCCGGTACCCACCGAGGTTGCCGGCACCCACGGAGGATGCCAACGACCTCGGTGGAGGGGTCAAGTCACTGATTGGCCGCCCTGACCCCTCCTTCCCTTTCAATTTTTTATAGAACTAAAATGAAATAAAATGGAAAGCTTAGGATAGGAATGATAAAAGAAAAAGATTTAGAACTAAAATGATTAAAATGTTAAAGATTGAGGACTGAAAATGAAAAAAAAATTAACTTAGTAACCCCCTATGTCTAACGGAGTACACCACATGGGGGTTAATTGTCCCTAACAAAAACACATGATGCAATTTGTCCCAATTTCAAATCATAGGGGTTTTTTTTGTACTTTTTCCTATTTTAAAATGATAAACATGCATTAAAGGTGTTGTTCATGCAAGTACAGATGATGAAGGAAAGACCAATTTTGAGCAAATCAACGATAATTAACCACATTTACCTTTCTTTGTGCTTTTGAGGATGCAAATTTCCCCTTAAGTCTGCATTGTAGGACCTTTGAAGTTTTCTTAAGTTGCTTGAAGTATGCGTAATCTCTATGACGACGCCAACAACACTGAATAAAAGAATAAATTATTAATTGACCTTAATAAATAAAATGGATAATTTGGATATATGTTAACCTGGATCATGATTGCTGCTCTACGTTGTCTTCTATAGATAAAATCATTTCGAGCTGCAATTGTGCGTGAAGCTGTTTGCAATACAATTGCTGCGAATTTGAGTTTCTCATATGCTATTTTTGCTAGATAACCACGGGAATACTTTTGTATCTTTGTAGCTGCTGTAGCTTTCCTCATCTTCTCCAGCAACTTACAAGCCAATTTTCCTAGAAAAAAAAAATGAATAATATAACTCCAATAAAGTGATGAAAAATCACTCATAAAAAACAATTAAAGGTATGAATTTCTAGGATTTTTTATTTGACATAAAGAAATATAAATTTTTTACATGAAAAGCAATATTTCAAATTGTACATAACAAAAGCTAGGTACATATAACATTAATTTGCAAGCAGATACTACTAATTAATATGATTTATACATGTTATCCATCTAAAAAAGCATAGTCACATTTTTAGTTTTGCTACAAACCTCTCCACATTGACTGTACGTGGATTGAACTCTTCCGCATTGTATTGTATTTCTTGCGGGCCATGTGTCTCCTAATTTGCCGTTGAATAACCTTTGCTGAATCACTAAGTGCTTCGGCTCGTCGAGAATCTAACTCAGCCATTTGACCAGCTCTTAAAAACACTTTTGTTTGTCCTACCTGTTAACAATAAACTGAAAAATCACTATTGAGATTAACAAATTGATAAGTATTGCTATCATTGGTCATACCTGAAAGCCTGTGAGTCCCACTCTGTCTAAAATCAACTTGCACACTTCCTTTTCGTCATAACTTTAACATATTAAGATAAATTTCATAAGGCAAAAGATTCTTCTTGAGGTTAAATATGCTACATATGTAGAAAATATATATAAAAAAAATCTAAAGATAATAGAACTCACGGCTCTTCGTGTACTTGTGGTGCAAGAATACTAAATCGACGTACAAATTCATGAAATGACTTGTGAGTAGGATATCCCGCACATTTAATTCTAATGGCTTCAAGCACACCCTACAACAAAAGAATCATGTAGACATTTTTATAATAACAAATATAAGTGAAATATAAACAAAAAAATGCAATGATTACAAAAAAAATAGAAATACTTACACCCGATCGTAGTTGTTGCGTCACATTGACGTTATCAAAGAGTAAAGGTTTTAATTCATCATTCGGCTTCACACATCGAATATAGTGGGGCTCTGTAGAATTTAGAGTATCCATCAATTGTTGTAATTGTAGCTGCAGTAAATTTGTTCAACAAATCAACATTTACTATATTTCAATTGTAAGTGCAGATATTCTACTTCCTTACAAGTTATAACATGCTATAAATACAATTCTCAAATCCGAAGAGATTTCTGCGTATAAATTCTAAATTTAAGATGGGGAAGAAAGAAAAGTGACCTTGAAACGAGCACCAAGAGTTGAAAATTTTGAAGTTTTTGTTGTCTCCTCTACAAGTGGGGGAAAAAGGCTCGCCACAAAAGGACACTTTGAAGATGTTAACAAATCTTGATGTTCAGCGACAATATAATCTTTATTTTTGTCCAGAAATTGCTCGGATTGATATTGGACCTGAATATAAATGATTAATAAGGTAAGATCATATTATATTCATTAACAATAGAAAGAAATTATTATAATATTCTTTTCAACGAACTTACCTCCCCTGCATAGTGGACAATCGTAAAGTCAGTTCGTGTCAATTTTGGCCTGATGAATCGTTTGTTTGACTTGAATGACTGATAGAGCTTCTCACAGAAGGTTTCATGAGTGGATCTCGGAAACATGCTGTAAATATAATAAACAACATAATAATATGCTATGAAAAACAATCATTAAATAAGTCTAATACCAACATTTTGATTTTAAAATGTAATAATTTTAAGTTAACCCTAAAAGTATTCAACATCTTCTTCTTATGACACCAAGTTTTCAATTCAAATGTCAAGTGAAGATCTGAGTTTTTAAAAAGGGAAATTTACCTAAAATGACCATGATTTATCTATTTTGTCAAATCAATCATATGCTTTTTTTTTGTCAAATTTATCTCATTGTTTACTTTTTGCATCAAATCTATCACGGCGTTATTTTTTCCGTCAAAATTTAACGGCCGTACTGACGTGGCGCCCACGTGGCAAGTGTGGCCCACTATCTCTCCACGTGCCACGTCAGCACGGCCGTTAAATGTTGACGGAAAAGATAACGCCGTGATAGAATTGATGCAAAAAGTAAATCATGAGATAGATTTGACAAAGAAAACATATAATAGATTTGACAAAATGGGTAAATCATAGGTCATTTTAAGTAAAAATCCATTTTAAAAAAGATGCTTCGTAAAGGTGTCACAAAATATATGTATATATACAGTTGATATAAAATATATAATAATTATTTTTTTTGTAGTACTTCATTCATGCTTAATGATGAACTTCCTGACTTTTAACTATCGTCCACTTGGAATTTTTTTTAAAAATCTCAATTAATTGTTCATTCGTCCAATTTTTTTTCACAAAAAAAAATACTATAATTTCTTTGGCCAATTTATGGTCGATCCTTATGATATGAAAATCCATAGTCAAGGAGCATTATATTTAAAATAGTTGAAAACAAAGTCAACATACCAGGCCTCATCGAGTAGAGCAATAATTCCACCAGGTTTCTGCAACAACAAATATAAATTTTAGATATGCATTTATCGGGAAAAAAAATAAATTTGAAATATATGATTATACATTTAACAAATATATATCTTTACAATTGTGATGATTATACATTTAACAAATATATCTCTTTTTTCGGATCATATCCCTAATAATATATATAATCATCAACTTGATAGCAGCTGTCCAAATTTGAAGATAAACCCCGTGTGTCTCTGATCATTTCATCATTTACCTTATATATAGATGCATTAATTATAAGGCCGCAGGTATTGTTATTTTCAATTTACAATATTGTAAAATTTTACTAGGCCTATAAGCAATTTTGGCACATCTTCAACCCAAAAGCTCAAGAAGGTAGGTTGTGAAACCCAATTTCTTAATAAATCCATGTTTTTATATTCAAATTTTCTATGTGGGATTAACTTTCAATATCCGCTCTCACCTAGTAGAGTGTGATTCTAACATTTCACCTACAAGTATCACGTGGATTTGAAGAACCTGCCCTCAATAACTAACTACGAGCTAGGCCTTTACAAAGAGACAATTAAAGAGACCACAAGCTCCACACTTATGCCAACATAGGCACATTTTGGCTACCCTCGACAAAGAGACAATTAAAGAGACCACGAACTCTACACTCGGGCCAACACTGGCGCACTTTGCTGCCCTTGACAAAAGACAATTAAAGAGACTTGGTGTTGTGTGAGTCCACACGGGCACGTGAAAGCCTAATCCTTTCTATGTAAAATTTCACTAGTCCTATAAGCGATTTGGTCCATCTCCAACCCAAAATCTTGAGCTGATAGGTGGTGAAACTCGATCTCTTATAAACTCATATTTTTCTATTTAAATTTTTCGTTTGGAATTTACTCTCAACCTCCAAGATTATAAAAAATGATATGATAGCAATATATATATATTTATTGCAGATACAAGTCATTACCTAATATATTGCATTGTCTGGCTATGTATTTAGTTTAAAGTTAAATTGCATAATTTCACCAAAAAAAAGTTAAATTGCATAATTCTCTAGATAAAGACTATGGTTAAATCTAATAAAAGAGAATACTGCTTTTAGGAGCTAAGTAGTAGTGAAAACAACAAAAGTTTTACTAAAGGGACAAAATTAAACTGATTTTATATGAGAATGAGAGTATAGTGTACTAGTACACATCCTCATTTAGTAAGTTAGAGGTTTCGGATCTGATTGTCCTGATGAAATTATTTCTACTGTTTTATTAGTTAGGCTTTCTATTTTCATTTATTGGACCAACCTCTCTCGTAATCTAAAGAAAAACTAATTCTACGTAACCAAAAAAAAAATTTCAAAAGTTAGTTACTTTTTTACACAAAAACTCTAATGGGGTCTGATTTGTAAAATAAACCCTAACAATCAATTGCTTTTTCATTTTGGTCGAGCAAATTTTTTTTTTATAACAAGTAATTTATTTTCTCTGGGTCCGTGAACACCCCACAAGGCTTAGGATCCAGGTAAGTCCATGTACAAGCACATGTGTGGGTGGCCTCATCAAGAGTTACGCACGCTAGGAGGATTCGAACTTATGACCTTGTGAACTACTCACAAAGTGTACCCACGTCCTAACCACTTAAGTATGTACTTGGGGGTTGGTCCACGGATTATATTTTTTGCTAGAGCAAATATTTTTCATATAAATTATTATAAAAATATTAAATAATAAACGGAAAGAGAAAATTTTAAAGGATTAATTATATTCTTTTGATAAAAAAAAGGAAGAAAATGGGATGAGGGACTGGGGGGCTCCTTCTTCGATTACAGCCCCTCCGTAGAAGATGTCGTCAGGGACCTCTTATTCCTCGGACGACCTTGCTTGCGCGATCGTTGGTTAGAGGGGGCGCCCCCTTTGCGATATGCCCTCTTCCTCCCACTTTATGCCGGAGGCTAGCTGGGAGACCTATCATCCCTCAGCCCTTGTCCTTTCTATATTCAATTTTTAAAATTGTTAAGGCTATTTTTTAAAAAATTTAAAATTGTTACAGTTACTTTTGAACTCCCTTGTCACATGCATGTCTTTTTATTAGGTCACATTAGCAGGGTATTCCTATCCCAAATTGACCCAAAGGTAGTATAGAATTTTCCTCTAAGCTTATGTATGTGGTAGTGCATGATAGAACAGTACCACAAAATGAGGGCATTAAATAAGATAAGAAAAGTTAAAATAATATAATCCATTCTAAGAAATTTATGAGGATCATATAAATAAATAACATATATTTAATTTTAATTATCCGCAACTATAAATAAAGGCAACTAACATAAAAGTAATTCAATTTTATTTTCAATTTTGCGGCCAATTTTAGCAATTTAACATTCATATATCTTAAGAATATAGCACAAGTGATTCATAAAAAAGAATATTACACAAGGTAATATCATTTCACATCTAGATCTAGTCATTTTCTATTTCGGAGCAATTTTTCAAATATATGAATTTTTCAACAGTTTAGTTCTCTATGGAAGATAATGGAAAAAGAAAACATCCAACATACTTAGATCGGAAGGAAAACCTTGTGATGCTATCTATTTTATATAGAAAACCGGTTTACTGGACCTGTGCATTGCACGGATTTTATAAAGAAAATTTTATTATAAAAGTTTAAATATGAAAAAAAACAATTGGTTTAAATTTTATAATTTATATCAGCATGTAAAAAGTTATGCAATAAATTCAAACTTGTAATAGAATAGTATATATTAAATATATATCAAAAGTTTTGAAGTAAGAAATTCATGTAATGTATATATCATTGCAATTATCAAATTAATATCTTGGAAAAATTAATCTAAAATTTGAAAAGTTTTAGATAAGATCGCTAATTTTATTTTATGAAAGATTAAAAACCTTATAGTCTATCAAAACTTTTAAAATTCATTATTTGCTTGTGCGCCTTTATTATAATTGATATTCTATATACTAAATTTTATAAATTTGAACACTTTTAGATAAAATAACTGAGTCACTTGGATAAGAGTTTTACTTAATTAAGTTCTATAAGATAAGCCATAATTTTTAAATTTTTTCTAAAATTAATTTTAAGTTTATATAAGTATAAATGATTAATTACTTCTTAAAATGATGAATATATTTGTTTGTTAACAATATGATAATAAATGATTAAATACTTTTTTATAATATTTTCCTTATATAATATATGCATATGAATTTGTAAGGATTTTACTACTTTATCCTTATGTTATTTTGACCTTTTCTTTTCTACTCTTATTTAATGCATTGGTTACAACTATATATATATAAATTTCTTATTTAATTATCATAAAGCATCACTGCATTTATTTCAACAGTATTATAGAAACTAAAGGGCAATCAACACAGCATTATCCCTTCAAAATAATAAAATTATAACTAAGAGATTGTAGCACAGTAGTGCACGCTCCTTGGTGGATTACTTGTGCCCCTCTATTAATTATTAGGATTTATGTTTCTTTGTGCTTGATCCATGGGCCTTCATTGTAACCGAAAATAATAAAACTATAAGTTAAAGAGGGACAAATGAACAAAAAGTTTTATACTTCAAAATAATTGAGGCAATAATATGCACATATATGGTAAAAAGGCAAAAAAATATAAATAAATAAAAAATTACAATAGTCGAAATTATTTATCGAAGACATAAAAAAATATAGAAGTTATTTATTTCTAATTGATTACAGTATTTTCTAGTCTCTTCAAAAAATTAATTTTGGAGAAAAAGGAGAGAATGTTACATTTTTCTTACAGCTATAAAGATTTCTCTTATAATATATCTTCAGTGAAACACTTTATTACTAATTAATTGCAATAAAAATACACAAAAACATATGTTATTGAATAATACCTTCTCAATTAGATCTAAGATATCCTGATTATCAATAAAATTGACATAACTCCAATCAATGCCTTCTTTTGTATACTCGTCCTGCTCCATCTTGAAAACATGCTACAGCGTACAACTGGATCAAAGTCAGACTTGGTAGAGTAGGTTGAACAATAAAAGAGTTCAATTATAACTTAATGTACCTGGTTGAAATGTTGTTGCAACTTCTCATTTGTGTAGTTTATGCAAAATTGCTCAAAACTGCATATAATAAGCAAATGATAATAATTAGGAAAAAAATTACATCTGGAATTAAAGGTTAGCTCTATTTTAGTGCCACAAGATTTTAAAATCACTTATGAAAAATTTACATTTGATGAACTTGAATAAGTACTAAGAAATTAGAAAGTGAAAGAAGCCTATCAAATCACATGCCAAAGACAATGTGAGAGGAAGATGGGATTTAATTACAGCTTAATTAAATAAGTATTTAAAAGTTAGTTATGAGTTAGTTATATGGAAAAATAAATAGATGAAAGATATTGTCTTATTTACTTAATCATTAAGTTAAACACCACTTACTAAGTCAGAAAAATTTAACTTAGTGAAATAAATTATTTTTTCACTTATTATTGCTTCTTCTCCTCACAAAACATTATATCATTCTTATCATTCCTTTCCTCTATACATTTCTTTCTTTAACTGATTATGTTTTTATTTTTAAGCACTTAATTTGTCAAATACCAGCAAAATTATATATACTGATGTAATATGAAGCTTATGCTTTCAGCATAAACATTTCTATACGCTATTTTGTTTTTGAGAATCACTTTGTTAAGCTGTTGAAATTGCATGCTTAAGCTCAAATTGGATATTAGTATAAAAAGTTTCTCCTATGTTGATATCTTATTTAAAAGGAAATTTTATACAGTGGATATATAGGTGATGCGAGAAACCAAAAGTAAGCTAAGATTATGTTTATGTCGGTGTTATCGTATAGTCTTCATTACTTTTTTTAAAGGGAGACCACGAGCCTAGTGTAAATTTTCATTATGCTTTAATAGTATTAAAATTCAAAGATTACTTGGCTTACGATTAGAAATTCAAAAAAGTACAATTAAAATAAAGGTTTATGAGAAAAAAATTGCATTTTTCTTAATTCTGGGAGGCAAAAAACTCAAATTGTTTTTAGAAATTCAAATATACATTTGGAGCAATAAATAATTGTCAAGAAAAATATTGTAGTAGTGTGTGGAACAAATACTTAGGCGGTGAACTTTTGGCTTCAAACATAAGTTTCCAAACGGTCTTTTTGTATATGGACTATGGAGAAATATATATACCTTGGTAGGTTTAATAATGTGGAGGATTGATTAGAGCGGATGAAGCATGTAAATAAGATATAATGACATGGGCTAATACATTCACCCTTACCTATTGGACTTGAAGCTCTCAAACCCGTAAATGTCGAGGACCCCAATTAGAAATCGAGAATTAGAATCTTGTCCGATGGAGTGATTTATCTTATCCACCAACCTGTTAAAATACATGATTATGCCCGATATATGGCAAGAGAGATTATACATGACAAGACGGGTATATAATCAATCCATATATAAAAGTAAAATTGATTCTTATAGTAATAAATACTCTCTCATTAAGAGAAAAAAATCTTTAAAATAATATATGAAAAAATTAAGAAAATTGATCTAATCAAGTGAAGTAGAATTATGAAAACCCAATATTTTCTTTGCTTAATGGAAAAGGTCTAACTTAAAAAATAAGTGACAATTAAGTGTACTAATAAATAAATATTTAATTAGATGTTAACTTAATTTCTATTATTATAAGGGTAAAATTATTATAATCTACGGACTCATGAAATAAAAACTAAATAATTAAAATGAAACTGACGTAAAATTTTATATTTAAAAATGCGTGACAGAAAAGTTCCAATTTAGAAAAATAAGTGACAATTAAAATGTATTAACAAAGAAATATTTAATTAGATGCACTATAAAAATAATGACATATACCAACGGAAATCTGTACCACCAGAAGACAAAGTGTTGGTATAGAGAGCCTATACTAACAGATTTATAAATCATTGGTATAAATGTATACTTTACTAATGAGTTATATTGAGAAGTATATATTGATATCTAATGGGATATATATTTCAAGACTATAGTCCGTTGGAAAAGAATTTTACTAATAAAAGTTTTCACAATACTTATTGACTCAAGGTAACGCTAACTAATGAAAATAAAAATAAGGATGTTACAATTAAAAGTTATTATCATTTTTTATAAGAAAATTGATATTTGAAAATGTAAATAATTATAGTGAAAATGATATATATATATATATATATGAACACGAGTCCATGCAATGCATGGGCAAAAAAACTAGTCTTAAGGATATAATGCATGAAATTATGGAAAGAGTCTTGAAGATATTAATTGATAGATATAAATGGATCCTTACCAATCGAATAAACGAGAGTATATGGTCTTGGCCAAACCGTCCCGGCTAATTGTGGCACCCAATGGATCAAGACTTCTTTTAATAATCTCTTCTGGGGTGATCATGACCCTCTTACATAATGCATCTTCCAGTGCATGAGACTCACACCTATATAGATATAACAATGCAAGTGATTTTTTTTTTTTGGGCTAAAAGAAGTACTTATCAAGAAAACTAATCATCCACATAAAATAAGTTCATGTACATGAGAAGTCTTGCAGTCATCTCAAGATGGAACATGGACCGTTCATCTCTTATAACTGAAGTGTCTATCTCCTCTCCCTTAGCAAAGTCTATGTTCCCAAGGTGAAGGATGGCAGCTACAACTCGAAAAATTGCTTCCTGAAGAAAAGTATCATTTCTATTAGAAATCAACTTTTTGGTACATATCCCAGTTAATGTGAGAGAGAGAGAGAGAGAGAGAGAGAGAGAGAGAGAGAGAACAGATCTTCCCAAGAGGTGATTGGACCAAGTGATAGAAGAGTTTATTTCTCCTATTAGGTTCCAGGCTTGTTTAAATCAGCATTGACAATTGAACAATTTTATGCATAAATGTACGATACTTGTGCATAGAGGAATGACACTAAATAATGTATAACTACACTATATATTGAAAATGGTCTCGGTTCCTACTTATTTTCTTTACTATATATAGTAATCGTCTCTTACTTTAACTGCCTGTTTGGTTGTGGAGTCTGGATGGTTATGAAGGGTTTTAGGGTTTTATTCATCCCACAATCCAAATAAGCTATAAAGTTAATTGTATCCATCCAATGATATATTATATGGGAGTTTCCTTTAATGAGTCGATCATTATTATACTATAGAAAAACTATATGTTTTTAATTTTTCTTTTAATAACGAGGATGTTCACGTTTCGCCTGACTAATTACTATTCACCTAAGCACCTTGCAAACTCACGGGATAGGTAAGTCCGGTCACAGGCCGTACAGGTGGCCTAATAAGAAGTATTGTCCTACATGACTTTCAGGAAGTGATTTAAACATGAGATTTTCTCTTGGTAGTCATATCCTTTAAACAGTAAGCAAACTCTAGGGGCTGTTTTTAAAATTTTAATGTATTAGCAATTTTATGGAGTTGCTAGCTGATGTGTTACTGCCAATATCCAAAATTTTAGCTTTTAATGATATCCATCTTAATTGTCGCTGACTCAAAAGTGAGTCTTTTTAACACGTGTCACTAGTCACTAATTAGTATTCAAGGTTCCCAGAGCCATATCAGCCTCCTGACAATTCCATTAACTAAATTGACGTCCGAAACCTTTTGTATATGGAATCGAGAATGTTAGATCATTTTGATGGTAAATTTTTTTTGGAATTAAAGTATAATGGCAATTTAAACATTTGAGCACTATTTGATAGTTTACTCTTTAAAAACATGATGACATTGCATTTTTATTAAATTTGGTACATATATAATTTCATTGTTAACAAAAATGGAATTGAAACTATTTGCCTTTCTTCTTATTATTAAATTTTAAAGAATGGTTCATAGATAGATGTTGATATGAAACTTGTTAATATATTATAGAATTTACCAAGCTGTTGATTAAAATAGTAACCTCAACTCCTAGGAGGAGAATATGAGTTCAAATCTCAACAGATGCACTTGTTGAGAGGATGAGTAACCTTTAATACTTGATCCCCGCAATTACAAGAAAAATATCTTTCACAATTTCGTTCACCCAAAAAATATATATTATAGAATTTACCTCTTTTGCTATCTTGTGATATTATCCAATTTTCTTGGAAATACGCCTAATATAGGCATGCATTTTCTCTTTATATACATATTTATATAATTTAACTTCTTTTCTCAACCAATAATTACTATTTTATAATTATATGAACAACATGCCAAAACATTTACTAAGGTTAGGTAATCAAAAGATGATGCTTGACCTGGTCATTTTCATTTATGCCAACTACATCCATAGCTCTTCTTGTGGCGAGGTACTCCTGAGCGTCATTCACGTCATCTAGCTCGTAGCAGCTTGACTGATTGAGATAATGAAATGATCTCGGATCTCCCAATTTGTATGCTTCAATTTCCTGATCACAGACAAGTTAATCTTCAATGAGAAGTCATATAAGATCCTCACAAATGGTTAAATGAACAAGTGTGGAATTAAGAAAACCTCGGCAGGGGCTGAACAAAGGAGGTAGAAGCAATGGTAATTGCGCTCCCGGTCTGAAATTTGACAAACACGAGATCTCTCCAGAAGATAAGTTCGTATCGCTGCCCCGGATATTCTTCCATGATTATCAAACTGGATTTCGACAAATTTACCAAAGCGGCTGCAAAATGTGTTCAAAAAAGAAGTTCCTATAAAGAAGAGACACACAACAGGTATTTTTTCCGACGAGATAACCTTAAGAAACACAAACCTGGAATTATTGTTTCTCACGGTCTTTGCATTCCCAAATGCTTCAAGGACAGGATTGGACTGCACTTAGAAAAGTATCACTCCATCAGAACCTTAGTTTCACTACACAAAGCTATAACATATTGAATTTGCAGAGGTGACTACTAATTAATCACTGGAATGTACTTTTCTGCATTCGGCCTACGGGATCGAAATCCTTAAAGTAAGAAATGGACTGCACAATTCAACAACTTACTTCTAATATTTGTTGCTCAACCGTACGCCCTTCCGCAAAGCTATGCCCACCTAGGAAGGCTAGGTATTGCATGATCAACTTGGTGGTTTCGGTCTTGCCCGCCCCACTTTCACCGCTCACCAAAATTGAGTTGCTTCTTCTCTCATCAATCATTGCCCTGTTGATTAATTAAGTTTCGTGAAACCTCTCTCTTTCTTTTTTCTTTTTTCAGTTATATAGGAGGCTTACGGACCTAGTACAACAAAAAAAATCATAATTGATAACTAATAGAATGGCATGTATAGTCCCACGATATTGAATCCGGGACCTCTTCATTACCAGGCGAAAGAGTGCGTCACTGCGTTATATCCTCGAAATTACCTCTCAGTTTGATCTACAAAATACATACATATAGATGAAAAGAGAAATGTTAAGGAGTAGCAATTTCTAGTTTTACCTATAAGAAATATCCGCGATGGCAAAAACATGAGGGCTCATTCGTCCGAGTTCGGCTCCTTTATATCGTTCCATGAGATGGGCATCACATAAGCTTGTTAATCTTTGGAATGGATTGACAGCAATGAGAACGTTCCCTGTGTAGGTCTGCCATCAATGTTAGCAAATTATGATAAAAAAAAAAAAAAAAACCACGGATACGCATAAACGTACTGAGTGAATTAAGGTGCGAACTCCACGGAAGGTTTTGATCTTACATATATTTTATTTAACTGAAATCGAGTGGCCAGGTTATGTAATACACCGGGCTCGTCTAAATAGGAGAGTGTCGTCATGTCATCGACTCCATCTTCAGGGACGTCCACGTCCATCAGGCATAGTCTTGACAGATTGGCAACAACCTAAACATTATGATGATAAGAATTAGGTGGGCAATATTGCACGGCCACAGGTTGCTCCCAACCTGGGACCAAGAAGGCCTGTTTTCGACTCTGAACGGTGGGATTCCCATTGCGCTTTATTTTCCCTTTCTATCTATTTCAAATGTTTAACATTTCTCCATCTACCCGAATGTAAATATTTACTTACCGTCTTTCCATTACTTGTTTCGATTTCAGCTTCTTCATTCTTAATATTTAACACTTCCCCATCTATCCAGGCGACTGTTGAATCTTCAACCCACACACGAGAACCAATTGCAATGTTTGTCGGTAAGCCCTGTCCAAGCAGTAAAGCTTTTATCAGTAAACTCGAACAAGTAGGAAAGTGTTTCCCGTCGTAGGTGGCCTTTGGGGCAGCCAAGGACCTGGCCGTAGGAACCCATGGCTGCCGGCAACGTCCTTGGTCCAAGATCCATTGGAATCTCAGAGGATACCGCCGATAAAGTTATGTAAGTAACAAAAATATATGCATGGTCGTGATTAATTACGTTTTAATATATGACAAAGTTTCGCCGAAATCGGATCAGCAATCTCTAATCCACATAACAGAAAGTACGAAAAGAAGCATTACATATAAGCCGTATTAATTATAACATCCCCAGCACGTACATTCTGTCTCGATCAACCATAAAGGGCAAAAGAGAAGAAAAAAAAATACAATCGGGAATCACAAGAGTGCAGAGCAGATCAATTGGCTACCAAAGTAAAGATAAAAAGAAATTTTACCAAAAGTTCACGCACCATATTTGCGAGAATAAGAACTTCCAAACTACATTGATGGATCTTCTCTAGATGGGCATAACAGTGATCGATCGGATAAATTCCGAATCCAGATCATGCTCTGCCACAATAACAAGTGATCAGAGAACAATTTCGTTAAGAGGAAATCGGGGCTTTGGTTTTGGTTTCTCTGGAACAACCTTAGTTTCCAAGCTAAGTACGTTACAATTTATTTATTTATTTTTTTTTTTGAGATCAGGCAAATGACATTCTTCAATTACTCACAAAATGTCGCCACCTTTTGTGAAGTTCTTGCGGTTCTCGTCTCCTACAATCCCTCACTCTCTCTCTCTCTCTCTCTCTCTCTCTCTCTCCGTCTTCCACTTTTGATCTACCACATGGCACCTTAAAAATCATTTCAGATCATTAATCTTTAATTCCTTTGAAATTGAACTGTATTTTCTCTAATTCTTTTCTTTCTATTTGTTCAAAATATTTTCCAGTTATTTTTCTTGTCATTTTGTCTTCCCCTTGTTAAAATTTATGATAGAGAAACCGATATTAGAGATGTGGCACGGGTTGGTGATTCAGAATTAAGTTCCCGAATGTGATGCTCATCAATGAAACTTCTTCACCCCTTTATTTTGTTTATTCTTATACCAGATCGACGGACCTTTCTTTTAAATGGGGAAATTCACTTAGTTAATCATCCGCTCAATTTGTCTATATAATTAGGGATCCATTAGAATCAATACATATACAGATTAGATTATTGGTGGACCACCGACCGCACTATCTAAGCTCGATTAGTAAACCCTTAATTCTATATTTAGTGTCCTTTTAGTTATTAGATGAATTTTACCAAATGTTTTAGTTGGATCAAATTCAACGAATTGTTTTCAATTGATCCACATTAGTCATATTTTAATTAATTATTAATATTCTTCCTCAAAAATGAAAAATCTACTCGATAATTATAGAGGCATCTTGAAATGTATTTTTTTTCCTATAACTTGGTTACGCATTAAAAATCATATAAATAGATATATCATTCACAACTGATAAAACAAAATTAATTTTATTAATTACCTTTTTTTCTGCAAAAGAAAAATAGGTCTCCCTTCCCCACCTCAATAAACCTACTCATTTCTCTTAATACGCTACTTTTTCGGTTATAAAAGAGGCTCATGGTGCCTAATATAATAAAAGATAAATCCTAAATAATTAATAAAGAGACACGGATAATCCCACTATGTATCGAATTTGCGTGTGTCACTGCATTACTCCCCTTTTGATGGACATAAATATATTACTATATATACATATGTAAGTGTATAAATGTAAAATGTTTTACATGAATACTGGTCTCTGTAACTAGGTCGTTAGGAGATACAGAGCTCTCTATGGGCTGGATAATATATAAACCCATCCATCAATATGGATGATTCACATCCTAATCTTGATCCCGGACATCGGTGGGATGTCAAATTAACATGAGATCATTGTGGTGAAGCTTACATAGATTAAAAACTTGGGTCCACTTAAGCTTATAATTATAAACACAGACAATACAATGCGCTGGTAATTAATTTAGGAGAGAAGAACCACGCGAGAAAGACCGTGGGACGGATATTGTGATAACTTAACGCATTGCAATAAAGTAATGGGGCCAATAAGTGTGGAGAGGAGGGCGATGACGGCAACAGAACATGGATACTAATGTTTTAGAGACAAATGATATTATACACACATAGAAATCATTTTATTTAGACCACTATCGGCAAATATAGCAATATTCATTTTACCCAAAAATAGTCATCCAGAACCTCACTGCGAGCATCAGACTTGCAGAAACACCAATCTCGAGTTGCGGAATGCTCTTTCGTTGACCATACGAATGAATCATACACAGGAAAAGGTGAAAGAATGATTACTGCTGCACCAGCTTAAGTTTACTTCATTATCCTCAACACAGCTTTTGCTACACTATAGCAACCACAGTGACATGCTAAGATTATCACTGAGACCCATGTGCGTATAAAATAACCTGTACATCAACGGGGGCACTATTAACACAAGATATAGCGTCCCTTGCATCAGACTCGCTGTGGTTTGTACCCTGCTCACAAGCGAATGGTGCACATGACAGCATTTCTGAAGTCCAAAGGATCAGAAAATGGGGGCTTTGTTGTGAGGGATCTCCACGTCTTTCTTCGAGGATTGTAGATTTGGATGAACAGAGATCCTGCCTTCTTGAGCGGCCATAACATGCGGGTTTCTGGTGAATCATGTCCATTCAGAAGGGTCATTACGTGCAACTCCCCATCCAACACGAAAAATCCAGGCACTGAGCTGGAGGGAGAATTTCTTGGTACACTGGATTCCTTCTCCCAACGATTACATGCAATATCATACCTGCAAACTGCAGTTAGCAGAAGAAAATAAAAGCAAAATGAACTCATATACATATTACTTTATAGGCCATATAATATGATCTATCAAATCTACACACACAATTGAAAAAGACCATAATTGTGAAAAGAAACAGCCGACATCATAGTTGTATGGGCGAGTGTAACATCCATAAGATTATAACTTCGTTAAAGCTTTAATAAACAATATGAGCTGCGGCACTAAAAACCCTCTAGCTAAAATGTATATCCATCTAGCAATTTCGGATATGGCATTAACATTTGGTACATTCAAAAGACCCCTCTTAACAACAATCTAGCAACTTCAAGCGCAGACAACAGAATACAAGAGACTAGACCACTACTAAACTTCTTTAAAGCCATGTCTCCTGTTGACAGTCCCAAAAGTAATCTACGAGACGGCTATCTAATTTCAAAGGACATTTTACTATAAGAATGCCTTGCAATATTCTTGAAGGAATAGTCTTTTCCATCAGCAATATCAAATTGAAAGGCCCACTCAGGAATAAGAAATCTGCAGACGATGCAAGGAGCAAGTTTCATGACTGAGATTGTCGAGCCCTGTGATCTCACAAAAACTTGACTCCAATATTAATCTGCTCTCCTATAACTCGAATTTCCCTATTACCCCATCGTTTTGAAAAACTCCAAAGCCTTTGGAAAGCATGCAAATTCCTTTCTAACGGCTACTAACTAATGAAAAGCCATCAAACCATCTCAATTAATGGCCCTTCGAAATCAATCAGAACTCATTTTTTACTGCAGTTTAAAACTGAACCTAATCATGTTCTGGATATCCTAGCACAGAACAAGAAACTGGCCGCAGCAACAAGTGAACTTCAGATAAAGCCATTATTTGAAGAATCATAAGTACCCTATCTACTGACCTTAAAACACTCCCCTTGCTTTAAGAGAAAAAAGAGGACCAACACATAGGTGTATACTCAAATATAACAAGGTAAAGTATGCACTCATTTTGAAATAATCATTTTCCATGTACATTGTTTGGTTCTTAAGATGATGAAAAGTAAATTTAGGAACTCAAATTCAAAAGCGAAATGCCTTCCTACCCCCACTTGGATGTGTATCCAGAATCAACACAAGCAAACAGGTTCATAAAGTCAGAGAACATTCAAATGAATACAAACGGCATGCTAATGCAAATCAAAGGCAAACAGAGAAGGTGTCAATAAATTATAACAAAAAACCATCTAGAGAACATCAAATGATTATCTTTCACTTGGTTTCAACAATTACTCACTGTTTTACACCTAGAAAATGGTGTATAGTCAAATACAATCAACAATTCAAAAGGAAAAGATGTATGTTACCATGATTATAGAATACCAGCTGGACTCTCTTTTTATTTGATATTTTAAATAATGATTACATCATTAAACAAGCAATAGCCTCTCTTTTACCAGTTAAAATTAGCCATCATAGAACTTGCATAAGTAATTACTACATTCTTAAGTCATAGAAGCAGCTTCAATAGGACATCAACAGGAAGATAGCCTAACGCTAGTTCACTCCATTGCTAGTGAACCTCAAACCAGAAACACTAGCCCACAGAACATATAAACTGGGGTCAAGACAAAAGATTTAAGTCATAAACAAGCGCAGAACAACAAATCTGAAAAGATATAATCAATTGCGGAAAGTTCCAATTCAGGTTTTACATGAGTTCTACAGAGATTAAACATCATTATTGCAAGCACTGATTCTGAATTTCCTATTTTGGAGAAGCAGAAAAAGCCTTTATGATAACAGAGCATTTGATAAGCCAGCAGTTTTATTAGATTTTGTTTTATTATATTTCTAGCATATTTTTTTACCAGTAAAGCTCGGGCTAATTAATACAGTCTGTTAAGGTTTTATGGGTTTAAGTACATTTCATTAGCATGTGATTCTTTACGTTAGTTTATTAGGGTTAGGATTACAAAGATCTTGTAACCCTGGCAGTGTTGATACTTATCACTAGGGGCAGTCTTATTATCATTTCTTTTCATAGAATTTTCAAACCGGTTCTACTTTCCCTTGTAGACTTCACATTTGCTTCTACTAGTCAACTCTAAGCTCTTTAAGAATTGTGAACATACACCGCCTCAGGAGGAAACCTCCTGGAAACCAAGCATCAGGTGTTGTTTTCACTAAATCCAAGCATTAAGAAACCTATGAACACATCAACAAGAAATCTCATTGGGAGACACGAAAAATAACAAAAACTTTCACAAGAAGATGCCGTACTGAATGATTTCAAACATAATACATGAGCTAAGCAACACACTGCGGCTCCATAATTATTTATGCCAGACTTATCCTCAAATTGCAAGGATAAAACACAACTAAAAATAACGATAAGTTTCACTCACTAGATAGAAAGAGATTCACCATGGCCTTTCAGAACCAGTCATATATGGCAAATTGATCATAGTCATTCACAAGATTATTTAATCTTATAAATCTATCTCCCTCCCTCCCTCTCCCTCTTCAACCAGACATTTGTGATGTCATCATGCACATACAAATTCATCGTCTATTGCTCAAATTAGAATCTGTATCCTTTTCTTCACTGATCAGATTAAATGAGATTTCAACATGATAAGATCCTAAGAGAATCATACCTAATGCATAAGATTCACCCAATTCAAGTTGCAGCGATATCTGGAAACAGAAAAACAGACTAGAGTTTTAAGAAATCCGATCTAATCCTTTGCTCACCGATATAACATGGTAAATGGCCAAAATTTGAAACCAAACAAATCTGAATCATTCCAAGAACAGTATTTTCTTATATGAATATGTATGTCAATTTTCTTTCAATATATGCATCAGCTCCCCGAGCACAGAAGACCTAGAGATATCCTTGAGGGCAGTCTCCCTGCTCCTCCGTCCCCCTTGCCACCATCCCCCTCTCAAAAACTTACATTTTCTTCTTTATTCCACAAAAAGAACACTAGAATAGAAAACCCTCAATTAGGAATCGCATGGATTGTTTCAGTTTCCCCAAAAACATAAATCATTTGAGAAGTTAAAGAGAAGGTATAATTATCAATAATAACCTCCTAATAATGTTTTCCAATTTGTCTAGCTTCCTTGTGCGCTTTGCTTATATCTGTATGGAAAGAAAAGATTTATCTAATAATAAAGCAAATGGTATAATCATCAAGAGCTCGTCAAAGACAATGGAATTCTATGTTATCGTTCAATGATGCCTGTACTCGTAAAAAAGATGCTCTGCTTAGAAGACTGAACGCCTAGTTTAATGCTTTCTACTACTATAGAGCTTCTTTGGGCAGGAAGCTCACCAAAGAGGGTGCATGCCTGAGAATTATCTATTGGCATTGTATGTGCAAAGAAGCAAACTATCTTTCTGCTATGTTATGAAACTTTACATAACAGAGCTGCATTCCCATTCAGCCGGTACTGCATGAGACTTATCACTCTTCAAGATTCCCTCCCTTTTTTCTTAATCTTTCCTTTTCTTTTATTCTTTTGTTGAAAAGCAACATCGGAAAGACGATGTACAAAGAGCAAGTTTTGTTCCTTATCTATTTACCAATCTGAAATAGTTAGATTCTTCCAAAGGAAGAATACAAATCTATCTCAACTCTAAGGTATCTTCAAATTTTCCTTATTTCTGATGCATAGAACTAAAGTCCTCATTTTTCAATCTTCAAAATCTTATTCTTTAACAAAGTTTGACCTTTATATCTGGAGTCCTCGTCCAAGAGTTGTTTTGGCTGTTAATAATTTCTTCATTCATATTAGTTTCGAAATAGAAATCACTCAACTATTTTTCTGTTCTTCTGAAGTGACTAATAGCACATGAAATGGCTTGAAATGCGAGCATTAAAATAGATAAACCGAAGAATCAGAAATATGCCAAAGATCCATATTTAAACTGAATAGACGGATAATGGATGCACTTCAGATTATAACGTCCAATAAATGCTGATAATGAGAAGTTATGCTGTCATATGAACTACAACCGTGTATGCTAAGTCAGTCTACCATTCACAGTCAGAAAAGCCAGCTCAAAAAATGAACAAATGCTTCATATTCAGAATCTCGAAGTGGAGCTCCACTTACCTGAAGATGTCATTCTCGTCAAACATGAAAATCATAGGGACTCCACCCGCATCATCGTCCTCGACAACAACCGTCTTTCCCAGCCTCCTCCTCTCCCCTTCTTGCCACATATTCCCGACCTCCCTCCATTTCCCGCCACCACAGCCATCATGTACATTCAACTCGAGCACCACCGCATCCCTGTAATACTCATCCACCGGAAACACCCCGGATATGGATCTCGACTGCCCGTACCCACCCATCACCAGAAACTCCCTCTGCTCCCCACTCCCCACTAAGAAGCCCACGCAGCCCGCTCTAAACCTCGGCAACCCGTCCAAGGCCACCCACTCATCCTTCTTGATGTCGTACCTCTCTACGGAACTCATCTTGCTCCCAGCCGCTCCGAACATGGTGTGGCGGGAGCCCCCACCGGCGACCAGAATCTGGTCAGGGTGAGGGACCACCGCACAGGCGAAGCTCCCACGAGGGGAGATCATAGGGGCGAGGCGGTCCCACCTGTTGGTGAAGAAATCGAAACGGAAGGTCGAGGAGGAGGGGGAAGGCCGGTCGAGGGGGAAGGAGCGGGCATCGAAGTGGGAACCACCGAGGACGTACAAGTGGGGGCCGATGGAGATGGAGGTGAAATTGCATAGGCCGTAGACGTGAGGGTCGGGGGGGAGAGGTGGGAGAGGGCACCAGGCGAGGCAGTGGGGGTCGAAGAGGTAGGGAGAAGCAATGGAAGGATCGCCGGGGAAGATGCAGAGGAGGTGGGAGCGGGACTTGGGGTTCCGGGAGCGGAGGCAGATGAGGGATTTAGAGGAGAAGAAGAGGCGCCAGGGCTTGCAGGTGAGCTTGAGGCGGGCGTGGTGGGAGTAAGGGATGAAGGAGAGGATCAGAGCCCCGAGATCGTTGGGGAGGCCTGGAATCAGCTGGGTTAGGGTTTCGCTCGTTGTTGAAGACGACGAAGACGACGGACGAGTTCGTGTTGGGGATGACATATCCGTTCTGTTCAGTTCAGTTCTGTTCCGTGGGTCAAATAAAATGAAAGAAGTGAAATTCTTATGCAACCGCCCCGGTGCTCTATGCTGGCTTTATTTAAAAGAGTATTCTTAATAATTTTGACTTTATTTTAAAGAGTATTCTTAATAATTTGTGCCTTCAAAAACCGATATTCCATTGAATCTAATCTCAAGTAATATTGTACATCACCTTTAACTTGACCGATTAAACGTATATTATATTAACCCTTTCGTCAACCAGTTAAAAATTGAACGAAAAACATTAAAATATCATTTAATCATATAAATATAAAAATTGAAATAAAAGGAAAATAAACGTCTTCTTCTATAAATGATTTGAGATTTGAGAATGAGGGGAGTAGGGGAAGACCGACGATGGGGCAACGCCACAGACCAATCTTGCCTCTAAAGTCCCACACCTTCGGTGAGCTCACATTGGGACAGTGGCCAGAGAAAGTACCCCACAGACGATCAGCCTCACTCACTCTCTCTCTTTCTCCCCGATTTTGAAACGAAGAGAGAGGGATAGGGCCAATCGAGGATAGGGGCAAGCCCACTAGCCAATGCCTCCTTAGAAGGCTCCGATAAGGTCACCCAAGGGGTATTCCTCGACGGGGTTACCCCCATCGCCGATCGAAGAGAGAGAGAAAGGGGAGGGGGTACTCCCCTTCTCTCTAGAACATTTGGGAACAAGAAAAAAAGGAAGCCAGAAGTTGGAACAAAGGAGGACGATAATGAAGCTCATCGATTGCTCTTGTGCCTCGTCCCTCTGTTTCACGCGAAGAGATGACCAAATTGTCACTTGACGGAATTTGATTTTGTTGTTCTCTTTTGCTTGTTCTCTCTTCCTCATTATTCTTGCACTTCTTGTTTCATGAACAGATTTTGCTTCCATGGGTGGGTTGGGGGAAGAGCGAGGTAATTGCTTGCGTCTAAAGCCACATAAAATGGACAGGGGGGTTGGCTCTATGAGCTTGAGCAAGATGAAGAGCTCAACAAGAAGCTAATGAAAAGCTCCGCAGATGGAAATGGTGGAAGTTTGTTGCTTCAAACACGTTTCCAGCCCAGGTAAGGTAACCAGAGCTCTTATAATCCATTGGTGACCTTCCATGGGTAGGCTGAGGAAAGAGCCAAGGGCCGACTGGGAGCTCTAATTCTGATACATACTCCGTTCTCATATTTTTCATTTATTATTAATTTTCTTTTGCTAATATTGAATATTTAACGGCTCATTGTAATAGATATGAAAATCCACTCGTTGTCCTTCGGAGATTTCCTTTGTCAGAATCTAGAAAAATTTAGGAGCTCATCATCTTATCGAAGGTAGACAAAAGGAGGGAGACAGAAAAAGAATCAAGAAAAAAATCATGTAAAGAGCAAATAAAAAATGATAGAAAACAATAAAAAAAATCACATCAAATGATTCCATCAATTTTTTAACGGTGAGCTAACGAAATGATTCATAAGATGTACTTTTAAATGATCGAGAGTTGAGTCGATGTAAAGAATTACTCGAAATAAAAATTGATGTAATATCAATCTTTTTCGATGGGTAATTTGTTAATTTACTCTATTTAAAAACTAGTAGACAATTTGACGCCGCCCACCACCTCCCATGTGAGGTCATGGCAACGTTTGAGGTCGCCGATGACTTTGCCTTAAGGGTGGATGCCAGCAATGGGCACCCACAGCTATCAGGACTGCTCTAGTCCTTTCTTCTATCTCTTCACCCAAAGTGAAGGGGAGCGGAAGAATGGGCGAATAGGGTTAGAATCGACCGTCACAACACCATGAGAGCTAGCGGGCGGGGGGTTTGTGCTTGTCGACGACGTCGCCTGAGAGGTGGATGCAGACGACAACACTTCTCGACCCTTGCACGATTTTTTCTTTAGACTTAATCACCTAAAAAATCACGACATTTACACTTTTTTTTCCAAATATAGCACGACCTTTGAAGTAGTATAGAAAGACACGACCTTTGCATTTTTGCCTAAATATAGTATGACCTTTGGAGAACAACATAAAAAGGCACGACATTTATATTTTTTCCTAAATATAACAATACCTTTAAAAATAGTATAAAAAGGCACGACTTTCAAGTTTTATTGCGCATCTAGCACAACATTAATTATTTTGTCGGATTGTAACAGTAATGGCTAATATGGAGCTAACAATGCTACATGGCACATCATGATTGGACGAGTAGACCCATAGGTTTTTATTTGATTAAAAAAATTAGAAGAAAAGAAAGGAGATTCAACTTAGTAAGAGGAAAGAGGTAAGGGCCAACAGTGATGGCTACGTCAGTGGCTATCATCTCCCAATTAGGGTCGATGGCCGCAGCAGGACCGCAATTATGTGAATGGTGGCCCTAATCATGACACCCACCACCGAAATCGAAAGAGCTTCATTTCGACGATGGGGACCCTAATTGCGCCCCTGCAATCTACAATTCCCTCCATTCTTTTTATAAAAGAAAAAAAAAAGAAAAAGTTCTCTTTTTTAATTAAATAAAAATATATAAGACCCAAGTGTCCAATCATATTGTGTCACGAGGTATCGTTAGCTATTATCCTTACATTTGACGAATAATAGAGGTCTTACTATAATAATAGCAGCTAAACTTTAAGGTTGTGCCTTTCTGTGCTATTTTTCAAAAATCGTGCTATATTTACGAAAAAAAGGTAAAGGTCGTGGATTTCTGTAATAATCTAACAAGGTTATGCTATATTTAGGAAAAAATACAAAATTCGTGCATTTTTTTTGCTCTTTTATGAAGATTGTGTTATATTTAGAAAAAAGGTGTAAAGGTCATGCTTTTTCGAATAATTAATCATTTTCTTTATTCTAAAATTTTCTTTTTTTAGAAAATGAATTAATTATTTTATTTTAATTTTTATAAAAATATTAATATTTTCAATATTATTAATTTGTTCAAAATTAATTAACTATTATTAATTTTTATTTTGAAATTTACTAAAAATATCTCAATAATTTATTAAAAAAAGTAAGACAACATATTAAAACTAATTTGATAATTTACTAAAAACCAATTTCGTAGTTATTAAAAATAATATAACCAATTGAACTTAGTTATCACGATTTCTAGTGATTCTACATATTTCGTAAAAACTAATTATAATTATTAGTGATAATCTCAAATCATTTTGTACTAACTCTCAATTTGAACTAGTTATCATTAATTATGATAAACTTAGTATTAGAATATTTACATTTCAATAATCACTCCCATTTTTATAATTTTTTGTATTTTTTATTAGTAAATATATGAACAATTTTTCTTAATAATTCCATTATCTTTTCATAAATTTATTTCATATTTTTTAATTTATTATTAATATAAGAAAGAAAAAAGAAAAGTGAACTAAGTTTCTTCAACATCGCTTCCAATAGGCCAAAGTTCATACAATTTGGCTTCTAATTAAGTAAATTTCGTCCAGAATGGGCAAAATAGGCCAAACCTCGTCCAACTCACTTCAAACAAAGTGTATTTTTTTTCCTTAAATCACTCTAAGGGTACGTTTGGTTCGTTGGAATAGAATTTATGCAAAATAGAATAGACATGTATTAGAATAAACAGAGAATAAAATAAAAATTATAATGAACTTTTATTTATTTGGTTAAAGGGAATAACAAAACTGAGAATTATAATTTTGAAATTTGGTTAACTTGAATAAAGAATGGAAAGAACAGAAATGAGACGAAAAGACAGAAATGCCCTTTATGCCAAATCTAATAGGATTTAATAGGATAAATAAATAACTTTAATGACAATTTTTATAATAATAAAAAATAAATATTTTAAATAATTAAAAAAAGTAAATATTTTTTTCAAAATTAATTATTTTAATTAAATTTAATGAAAATTGCGATTATTAATAAAAGTAATTATTTTAACAAATAATAATAAAATTATTAATATTTAAATTTTTATTAATAATGAATTAAAAATGTTATTTTTATTAATTTTAATTATTAGAAATTACTATTTTAACAAATTAATAAGCATAATTATTTAAATAATTAATAAAAAATTTCTTAATAAAAAACATACTCTCTTGTTATAAAAAATTACTGTATATTATAATTTAATTATTAATTAAATAATTAACAAAGAATAGCCATTTTTACTTAAAATAATTATTTTACTTTGTAAATAAACTACTATTACAATAAAAATTTAATAAAGAATATTCCAGTTATTAAATAAAATTATGAAAATTATTATTTTAAATATGAAAAAACCTGCAACGAAATTAAAATTAACCCCACTTAAAATAACCTTACATAAAACATATTTTATGCCATAATGATAAATAATCCTGCTTAAAAAACCTTCATATAAAACATACTTTACACCATAATGAAAAATAACCATCTCATCCACAACCTCCACAATAAACATATGTTACACCAAAATGAAAATTAAGCCTGCTTAGATCAACCTCCACAAAAATATATGTTACACCAAAATGATAAATACCGTGCTTAAAACATATTTTCAATAACGCAACAACACTAAAACTAACCATAGAATCTTATATGCAAACTTGTAACCATGTTTACACCATAACTAATGTTCTACATAATAATAACAATTAATGGTCATGGGCTATAAGTTTACAAAACAATTTAGTCATTTCTGCATATTTGTATACATTTTAAAAGGTATAATAGCTATACTAATCATACTTCCGGCAACACCACCAGCTTGGTACATCGCAATGCTCCATACTTTGAACAAAACGTCCCCTACAAATTGTACTTCATTCTTCCACCAACAAAAAGGAGCAGTGACACCAAACAAATTTCATGACTTCTTCCATTGCACCATTATAAAACCAACCAAAAGATAGTTGCCAAAATATAAATACTAAAACAACACTCAACAGATAGCTGCCAAAATATAAATATCAAATCACCTTCACAGTTATTATTATTGCACAAAAGAACCAAACTACTATTTCAGCATTAGAGCAATTTCATTTTTACCTTAACAGCAAATTTGCTTAATTTGGAATGTATCCAAATGCAAGAATGTTGCTGGTCCAAGTTGGTGAGGAATTACAATTCTGCTTAGAAGCAGTCAAAGCAAAAGATATAACTTAGAAGCAGAGGCAGAGCCTTCAAATATCGAACTCAGACTCAGCTCAGAAGTCCAGTAATAAAGCAGAGAATGGCAGAAGACGATTTGCTTGCCAGCAAAGGCAAATAGGTCATGAAATCCTGAGGAGAGCAGAGCATGTTATCGGACTATCAACAACCATCTCGTTCATAATCACATGAGAAATGAAACAAGTACTCAACCCACAGCAAATTTGTTCAGAGCACAGGACAGACAGACGACAGTCCAGAGCACCCTTCACAGCAAATTTCCAATCAGGAAGGCAGAAGCAAGTTAACTTACCAAAGACAAGCGATTTCCGGCTGTGGATTGAAGGAGGATCCCGGGGAGAATTTCCGATTAGAAGGAGACTTCAACCCTAGCTGCTTCGGTTCTGGCCTGGGAGGAATTCGGCTTTGTTGTTGCTGATTGCTCGGGCAGTGGAGTGACGGAGAATTTCCGATCAACACCTCAACCCAGTTCCGCTCTTCTTCGGGTGTGTCCAGGGAGGGATCGATACCGGAGGAGGGTTCGCCTTTTCCTGCTTCGGGTCAGCGAAGGCTTCGACGATTCTAGGGTTCGGGGGCAGCAGGATCGTGAGAGAGTGAGGGCATTAGGTAGAAATTGGGGAATAAAGATGAGGCTGTTTTCGGTTTTTCACAACTTATTCCGGATTGGGCGATGCTATTCAGCATGTAGAAGGGAGGCACCCCTATTCCTTACCTAAGCATGAAAACCATTCCGATCCGGAATAGCTATACCACATGCCCATTTCCTAAACATTGGAACGAGTATTCCGCACGGAATACGGACGGAATGGAATCTGATTTCAAGCAAACCAAACATGGCCTAAATGGACCAAACCTCATCCAAGTCAGAATAAGAATATATTGAACTTCTTCTACATTGCTTCAAATACATTAAGAATCGTCCAAACCGCACCAGATGCACCATATTTCGTCCAAATCACTCTACAAGAACCAAACTTCATCTAAATGGCTCTAAATGGACAAAAAGTTCATCCAATTCACTCCATATAGACAATGCTTCATCTAAATAGCATAAAATAAAACTGCTCCGTTAAAACAGAAATAAACGGAACATACTTTGTACAAGTCATTCCAATTAAACCAAACTTCTTACAAATCACTTCAACTATTAGCATACTTCGACCAAATGACTCCAAAGGAACCAAACTTCATCCAATTCCCTCAAAATAAATTAAGCTCCATCGAAATCCTTTATAATGGACCAATTTTTTTTCCAAATCGCTTCGAATAGGCCAAAGTTAATCCAATTTGGCTCCTAACAAAGAAAATTTTATCCAAATCGCTCCAAAAAGGCCGAACCTCGTCCAAGCCGCTTCAAATAGAGTATATTTCTTGCAAGTCGCTCCAAATAAATCATACTTCATCTAAATCACTTCAAATGAGACAACACTTCGTCCAATTTGTTGTAAATTGACCAAACTTCGTCCAGTTCACTGCAAATAAACAAACTGCACTCAATACCTTATTTGAGAGAATAAGGGTTGAATCTCCAAAAACCAACCCATAGTTAAAAGGCCTATGTTAACTTCACCATCCTGTTTTTATTTACGACATTAGAAATGTCCTTTTTTGGTGAAACATAAGGTTGTGCCATCCTCTTGACTGAGACTACTTCTCGCTTGAAAATTGACTCGATTGTACCACAAGATATCTTTAATGAATTTTTTAAAAAAGAAAACCTTATAAGAAAAGCTCATCTTAAAATTAGTGGGTTGCTTAAGACCTGTTATATTGCAATCATGGTATTCTAATTAGAATGATTGAAAATTCTAATTAAGACTGGTGAATAGAAATCTTAGCTTTTATACGGTATAAAATATTAATAAATAAGATCTTTTGAAAATTTCAATGATTTACTATCAGTCGAGAGTTCATAATTTTCATACTTAGTATATCAGTAATTTCATTCTATATTACATAAACTACTATGATATTTCAAAATATTGATGAAAAATTATTCCGATCTATGGAAATTCACGGGCATTGCCCCCTAATAATTTATATTACATGAAAACCATAGCCATTTCTATTTACGCTTTTCAGATCGATATTTGACATGATGCCACCGAATAAATATTTAAAAATGTCAAGTAAACATTTGACGGGAATTTTTTTTTCTAAAAGAAATTATTAGCAAAATATACATGAAAGAACTGAAAGTTCATGATTTTACTATTCAAAAAAGAGTAGCATGGCAGGCTTAAAAAAACGTGAACTATCAATTACTTTACAATTATCAGAAAAAAAATCATAAGAGAAAAGAGATGTAGAGGAAAGACACATGCCAGACAACCAAGAGATTTCAAGTTCAATTCACGTGGCAAGGCTACTTATGCCCCTCAATAGTCAAGTAGTATATTTCCTTATTCTAAGGTTATGATCTCCCTTGTAACTGGGAAAAAAAAACAAAAGTAAATTTGAGACATATATGAATGTACTTAGAATTATTATTATTAAACGAAACATATAATTTTGATTCTCTTCCTTTGAGTACTTCTATGTTTTCGCCCTTTTTCTATCTTTTCTTCTATTTTCATCCATTACCTGCATATACTTTTTTGATTTAGTCCTTTCGTTACTTACACCGTTAAATTGTGCTGAGTTTGAGCCACATGAGGTGCACTCATTCCATATAGACGTTAAAAAAAGGAAAAAAAAAGTCAATAAATCATAAACGAAAAATTAATTAGTTGCTGCCCACCTGAAGGGGAAAAAAAAAAGAACACTCCACCGTGAGCGTGTATATAAATACGTGAAATCCATCAATGAAATGAACCTTGGAGCTCTACTCAATAGTTTGGAGTGGGAGTGGGAGTGGAAGATGAAAAAGAAGAAGATGATTTTCTTTTCTCTTTTTTTTTTTTTGAATGGTTGTTGTGGTTTGGACTGAAGTTGCAGAGCACGAGAAGCCATTTTCTTTTTCCAGTCATTAGCCAAATTTCTTTTGCCCACACGGAGGAAGAAGCCAATTTGATTTCTATTTATAATTTATTAACTTTTCTTTTTTAATGTTAACCATATGGAATGGGTATCATATATGACAGCTGATGTGGCTCCAACTTAGCATAATTTTACGGTGTTATTAACAGAAGGACTAAAATAGAAAAGTGTATGAAGGTAAATGATAAAAATAGAAGAAAAAGGATGAAACAGAAAAGTAGTAGATAGCCAAAATCATTTTTTTTCCCTATTACTATTACTATTATTAACTAAAAAACTAAAACAGTCCGTGCGCACATTATGATGCCACGTGTGCCTGCCATATTATTTTCGAAAATTTCATCAAACTTTTTATTATTTTTTCATTTATATTCTTTTTAAAAAATGGCAATAATTTTTAATTAATTTTTTTTATAAAATGTATGATTGCACTTGTTTAATGATTAAGACTAATCTTTACTTGGACATTAACTTCGTATGATTGCACCAGTTTAATGAATAAGATTAATCCTTACTTGGGCAAACTCAACAAACTGCATGCAGGTACATCAATATCCACCCAAGAATGTGCTTTTTACCGAATACATTGAACTACATCGTGTTCGCAAAAGTGGAACATGAAGCCCTCCACCTCAAAGATTCTTGTAGGTCTTTCGAATGCGACCCCTAGCATCCCGCCTTTAGCTTGGAATTTGAGTGCCACCTTTCGGGGCCTTGAAATGCAAGGCTAGGTCACATAATCAACCGAATTCCTCATCCGCTGTGTGTTTGATGAAAGTGACCATTGAAAAACGGAGACCAACCCAACAGAAGATAGTGCAATTTTACGAACACATAAAATAAGCTAAAAACCCAAAGTAGTTTCATCAGATAGTAATTGGTGAGGAATGTTCCAGCACTACAAACTTGCACATGGTAGTTTGAAGTGCGACTCAAGTCCAGAAGAGTTAAGCCGACTTTTCTCTATCGAGAAAGAGAGATCACATCCTAATGTCCTCTTTAGCATCTAAGGACAGACAGATTCGAGGTTGTCAGACCTCATACATAGACAAGGTAAATTGAAAAACTATTAGAAAATAAAAAGGACAAACACTAAATGTGATTACTCATATAATGGGAACATCACAGGATTAAGTTTTGTAACAGTAAAATCACCAGATAATTTCAGTGTGTCCAAGATGCGCCGTAGGACAAGTCGTTTATGACAAATGCATCCTCATAAATGTAAGTTCTTCCTCTAGAATAAACACTGGAATAGGACCCTGGGTGTTTACGGTCTGAATAACAGCCCAAAGGAAAACAAAGAGACGAAAGATATTGTAAACCATAGTCAACCTGAACCCAACCATATTTCATTTATCAATTGGCTAGTCACAGTTTGATTACATCCTTAAATATTCCCAAGCATGGCCAGTTTTGCATATAACATACTGAATGTACTGAGTTACAGAAGCCGTATAACTGATGAAGATTTACAGCCTTTACCTATTTCAAGGGAGAAGGCTAATACCAAAAGAGAAAAATGGCAGCCTTCGTATACCTATTGTCAAGAAAGTATCTGCTCTGCAAGACTTCCCACTTTTTATTAAATGCAACCAAGCATTCTGAGACTTTCATGAAAAAAACAATAACACAGAGGAAAAACCACAGTAGCTTGGTTAAGATAAACAATCAATCAATCAATCTCTGACCATGGCTAAATTGGGGACTTCAGAAGAAAGAATTACTTAAGGAATTTGGTACCTACTAGAATTGGTTCAACCATCGCTCAGTAGAACCAAAGAACCTGCAGACAGGAGTCCAAGAATAAGTAACCTAAACATGGAAATCAGACTAACAAAGTTGAAACTGAGTTGAAAATCAGTCAACAGGAAATGAGGTGAAATGGACCAACTCTCACAAATAAGTTAGCAAACGACCCTTTTGTCTAGTCACCAGAAATCTAACTAATATTACGGAAAACGGTCTAGAAATTTCAACATAGGATCTGCTAGTCATTCTTCAAATGCATTTAAGCAAAGCCAACAACGAAGATATTCTGGGATGTAAATTTCAGTCACATCAAAGTATCATCTAGGAAAAGACAACTGTTATGCTTCCACATATTGGCCAGGTAGGTTATGACCAGCTTGGATACTCAACTTGCGAGAAAATGAGGAGCAATCTGCAAATGTTTTCAAAGAGATGTTCTTACATGAGAAAATGAGGAGCAATCTGCAAATGTTTTCAAAGAGATGTTCTTACATCTTGTTTTTCATATCAACATCGAAACCTTTTCTCAAATCTTTCTAACACGTAATATGTTCGGCAATGTGTCTTTAAAATTATGTTTGACCAGCAGCAGACGCTTAACCAGCAATCTTGACTGGATAACAGCTCTTCGTAGTATGGCTGTTTGTAATTGCAGGCAATATGTGGTAGGGATGATTGGTGCCTATGAGATATATATATTTATATATCACTTAATTTTATTCAGAACACCTTAGCCCAAATACAATAACAGCTTGTTTCATGTTTTCAAAGGTCATTTCCTAAATATTGCCATGAGTCCAGAATAGCATGTAATGACTATAAAAAGGAAATAGTTTGGATGATACACTGCCAACATCCACAAGCTCTAGAAAAGGGAAAATACAATAAAACAAGCAGAACTGAAATCTAATCCACCTTTCATTAATTGCTATATTGATATAGACAGTCAAGGCATATCCAATTGCAGTATTTAAAGAGGTATCTCTTACTAGAACGGACTAAACACTCACCAGCTTCCCCCGTTATACAATGAAAGTAGCAAGTAGTGCATGTAATACAGCCCAATAGATGATTATACCAAGCCGCAAAACAGGTTGCCGCATCAATGCCCGATCGCAAGAAACCCTGGAAAATTATCTCATTATATCTCTGACATTAAGGCTTCACAGAGCTAGCAAAAGATATGAGGTATGCTTGATCCGTACCACAACCCATCAACCATGTCTGTCACGCCTCTCGTAAATTTTGGGACAATTCTTGATGTTGCAAGGGACTTGAATCCATGAACTGGTTGAGGAAGGGAAAAAGAACCGTTATTAAAACTAGACTTTCTGGCCGAACAAAGTGCGGTTTTGTGCAAAAGTTTGTACGAACTAATTAAAAAATATATATATGTAAGCAGATGGACTATATTTAGGGGGGAAAAAGATAATTGAAGGTTACTGGGTTGAGAGAAAGGAAGTATGATAAAAATGAGGGAGAGAAGAGAGACAGAAAGTCGGGATGTTGAAAGAAAGATGTGAAATGTAGTGGTGAATGAGTTGTAAAGGGGAATTCTTAAAGGATATTTAAATTGACCAATTAACCCCCAACTTCTCATCAAATGGTTTGAAACTTTTAGTAATTACTTACGCAGGCATTCATGGAAACTCGATGTTAGACTAATGAATAAGCTCTCTCATTTGTATTAATATAGACAAGGCAAAGTAAGTGTTACAAAAGAATTCCAGGCAGAGGTAAAGTGATATTTACCTTTATTATCATCTTCATCTTCTAACCTAGTACTGCCGCCTGGATCCATGTCAATGGCAATTGCAAGTTGGTCGTTATTAGGTTTCCTTAAGCTACGAACTTGAGGAGCAGTGGAGACAGAGACTGCTCTCTTGTTAATCTGCATGTACGACCAACAAATTAAACTCAGAATCAATCATGTTCAGTGACTGGCCCTCAAATCTGATATATAATGTTGAAGACAATAAAGAACTAGTCACATGCAAATTTTTAATTATCTGTTTGGTTATCACAAAATGGAACTTATATATAAGAGTTGTCTAGATAATGTTATGATCCTCATCCTGAGTCTGCAGAGATAGCCGAGGAGATTTATCCATCTCGAAGTACAGAAAAGCAATTACATCAAGTAAATAATGCATTTTTGTATAATTAGCTAAATGCAGTGTTTACCAACACTACTTAAAATTACCAAAAATAATTATTAGTTTAATTAAGAAAGTAGTAGTGTCTTGGAAAGTGGTGAGTTTTCCATGAAAACAACTAGCTTATTCAGGAAAGGAAATTACTTGAAACAACTACATATTATTGACTTTTTTAGCACATGAACCAGGCCATGATATTACTATTTGCAAATGCAAGAGATTCTTATCTTGATTAATATTGGAGGATTGATGATTCTTCAGAAAATAGTGGATAAAACGTTCCAATTTGATTAAATAATTAAATGCAATAAATTAATTCACTAGAAAGTCGATAATATTAATTATTGTCATGATATGTTATTTCTTTCCCATAAGATTAATTGTTTTGCATGGAAATTCACCATTTCTATGGCATCAACATTTCTTTAAAGAAGTCATTATCTCTGGTAATCTAGAGACCCTAGGGCACCAATTTAACTACATTAATCCCTAGGGCACTATTTTAGCTAAACCTTAATCGCTTGGACCTTTAATAATATCAATCAGCTGCTGCTTTCTTAAGATTTCCACTTCTCTCACATGTAAGATCCTATGAACAACATGCTTCCCAGTTCTTTGAGACCACACGAGAAAAGAGGCTTGCAACACAATTTTAAACTCTATCAAGACAAGAACTGAAACTAGCATGACAACCCAAAGGATTTTCTAGCTTCACCAGTTTCTCATCGCTTCCTCTCATGATTTCCTACCATAAATTGTAAAAGAGTTCAACTTTCCTTAAGACATCTCTTTCGCTTGCAACATGAAACTTGAGACTATCGAGACAACATAAGGGTACAAGAAAGTGCCATGTACTTTTCAAGCAGAGAAAGTGATAAAAGATGAACTAAGCATATAAATTCTGTTACATTTTAATTCTTAGTATGTATTTTTTTTTTTTCACATAGTTTGGCACTTATTTTGGTGGATGTCATGCATTGTAAAGACTATCTGATGGTCCAAATGGCAAGAGTAACCTGTTTACAGTGACTCCAAATTTTACTCTTTTCTATTCTGCTTTTTGATAAGTTACAAGTACTCCAGTCATCACCCATGCACAAAAAAGACCCTAGATGAAAGAAAGTGATTGTAGCAAAAGATATATCATGATGAGCACAACACTACCGGTTTCATACTTACATGATTACTAATTAATTAATATTGCAGAAAAGTACAAGGATAAATTCGAACTGAACTTGCAGACAGACTTACCGCTGGTTCAATTTCCACAATTTCAGAAGTCAAGCCACTTGCACGTCCAGAATCTTCAGAGCCTTGGAGCAAATTCAATTGTGATTCCTTCTCACGTAAAGACTTTTCAAGAGTTAGTTCATTCCGCTTCAACTCCTCTATTTTACTTCTCTCAGCTTGCAACAATGCATCCTTGTTTTCAGATGCAACACGCAAACTCTCCAACTCAGATACAACAGATGCCAACCTCTTCTGAAGCAGCTCCTTGTACTCCTGTACTTGATCAGTTTTCTCATAATCAAGTTCGTATGACGCCACCCGGGAGATCATGCTATCGAACCATGTCAAGAACTCAAATAACTCCCCCGAATCTCTATTGTTGCTCAACTGTGTTGCAGCAAGAACATCATTGGTGCACCTAGTGACCTCTTGCCTTAAGAAAGATATCTCGGCATCCTTTTCTTTCATTTGTATTTGAAGCTTCTCAACCTCAGCAAGAAGACTAGTGGAGAAATGGTGAAGCTCATGAAATTTACTCATAGTTACAGAAAGCTTTTTCAGAGCCTTTCCCCGAGATACTTCTAGGTCCTTCACAACCAGATCCTTCTGTTGTACGACACTCTCCAGCTCTTCAATCTTTTTCGTCAAATCATCCATCTGCAACTCCTCCTCATCAAGTGCTTGCATCAGGGCCTCAATTTCTGCAGCCCACGGAAACAAACATCAGTATCATCCATGTTAGGAAACATTTCATACAATGCAATAAAAAGGAACAGGTTGAATGTAACTGCTAACCTTGGTCTTTCGAAGCCAGCAATTTTGTCAGCAATCTGAGCCTCTCCTGTAACTCTTGAGCAGCCACTTCCCCATCTTGCATTCTCCGCACCTTTTCCTCCAATAAGCTCCGTTGTTCCTCCGCTGCCATTACCTGCTTCTCCAAATCAAGCACAAGAGCTTTCGTTGATTGAAGATCTAACGAGTAACCCGTTGCAGTAGCTTCAGCTACTTTGATTTGACCGACAAGCTCCATGCAAATCCTATCCTTCTGGATGTCCTTCTCTTGAAGCTCTTTCTGCAAATCTGCAACTCTGTTCTTCAACTCCTTTAGGGTAATTTCCATAATGTCAGCTTTGGCATAAGCTAAAGACTTTGCTGCTGAGATCATTCTGTCTGCAAAACTACTGACAGACTCCTCAGAGGAGAGATGAGCATGATCATTAGAAGAAAATCCTTCAGAGGTAAATATTGTTGCATTCCTGTTAACTCCCCGATCTTCGATGGACAAACTGTTACCAGTCAATGCAGCATTGCTGTTTTCAATTTCCATGAGAGAAATAGAGCATGCTTCATAGAGCAAGGCCATGTTCCTACGCAAGGAAACAATTGCCATGTCTTTTTCTTTATGAGCTGATATAAGATGTTTTATATCTTTCTCCGTTACTTCAGATGACTCCTTTCTAGAGACTATTTCATGGCAAACAACACTCAATTTTTCAGAAAGACTGGTAGCTTGTTCTTGCAATTGCGCCAAGTGTTTTTTCAAACTTTCCTTGAGAACCCCAAATCCTAAAAAGAAGTCTTGCAGGTGATTTCCAACAAAACTACAGTCTTCGAGAAGATTCCCGTCAAGCTGCTCCAACATCTTGGAGTCTGCCTCAGGATAGGCGAATGGGAAGTTCTCCTGAAAAGTAGACCCACATTAGGACATAGAAGGGCAAAATAAGGACTAGTCTATGCCAAAAACAATAACGAAACATCAGGTGACATTAAAATACAAAGATAGGGCAGTGACCATGGCAAAAGTATAATGTAGATTATGTACCAATTATATCACTTTATTATACATGGAAAAGTACCATAATCTCAAAATGTGAGAAAAGAAGTAAAAATTTACAAAAATAGAGCTCTAACATGCACATTTACAAGTAAAAGAGAAAATTCACATATAGTGTAATAATGGGTAGCAGGGTTGATACCTGATGAAATTTATGGAGATCTAAAGCCCCAAAAATGCTGGAGATAGTCAGCCTTATCCCATCATCACTAGCCTCATTTTGCTGTAGACTTGACCCAATTGCTGTTTCTACCATTTTAAGGATCTCTCTGTCACGTGACAGAACATCAGTCATTGAACTTTCAAAATCAGAGAAGACCTTCCTGAGCAGCCCTACTGCAGACTTCAACTTCGTAAGCTCTGAAAAGATGCTCCTTTTTTCCTCTGACTGATAACATGATAAATCATTCAATTGAAAAATAGCTGCATCTTTTTCCTCAGAAAGTCTGGTAATTTCAGAGGCTGCTTCTGCTATCTGCTCTTGCAGACCATCATTTCTCTCTTGAACTTCATTCAACTCTGCAAGTAGTAGCTCTGCAGCTCTTCTTGACTTCTTTGACTCCTGTTCAAGGGATACCGCAGCCACCCGCAAGTCAGAGCACATTTTCTTAATTTGTTTTAATTTCTCAACAGGATCACTAGAATCAACTTGCACTCCTACATCAATGTCTGCCAAAGTTCTTAAAATCAAGCCCATCATGTGTTCTTTATCTTGCCAATAGCGCTCAGCTTCTGTTAACTGATTCTTCAAATAAGAAATCTCAGATTCAAGAGCACCCACTCTCTGTGGGTAAGAGGACAGCTCCTGGATCCTTTGCTCATACCTGGCAAGAGCATCTTCCCTGCGGTTGACCTCAGATTTCAACCTATCAACTTCAGTGTTCAAATCTTCAATGGTATTTTTCAAAACATCGCGCTGCTGCACCAAGGACTTTCCTTTCCTAACAGCAACATTCAGCTTCTCTTTAACAGAAGCACATTTCTGCTCTTCCATGTCAAGTAGGCTTTGCAAATCATCACGTTTCCTCTCTAGAGCTCCAACTAGATCGATCAAGGAGTTGTTCTTCTCCAAGAACTCGTCTCTCTGCTCCTTCACCTGCATCAATTCCCCCAAAGCATCCTCTACCTTGTTCTTCAACACCACAATCCCCTGGTTCTGTTCCTCTGTGTCCATTGTCTCTCTTGTTCTTAGTTTGGGGCCAGCTGCATCAGCATTCCTATTAACAGGTACATCTCCATCTGAAACCAAGGGATCAGAAGAAACAGCAGCATATTTCTCAATAAGTTTCTTCAGCAATACAGCCAAGATCTCAATATTTGAGCCACCAGAACAGAAATCCTCTGTAACCTGATCAAGCAACACTTCACTAACCATATCTTGCAACTTTCGTATCTCCTGTTCAATTCTCTGGGCATTCTCCTTTTTTTCAACCTTCCGAGCTAATTCTTCATGCAATTGACTCCTTTCAGACAGCAGATTGTCTTTCTCAACCTCGAAATGATGGACCTTACCAGAAAGTTCCTCATTATTCTGGGTCAACATCTCCAATCTTTGAGAGAGATCCACTCTCTCACGCACAAGAACATCAATCTCATTCTGAAGGTTTGATATTCTATGGTGAGAATCTTCAAGATCAGAGGTGAGTGAATTACAATATGTTTCAATTTCATCAATCTTCTGCTCAAGAGACACTCTATCATGGTGAGCCTGAGAAAGTGCATTGGCCAGCCACTCAATCTTCTCCTCTGGCTCTACAGACCGCACATGCATAGGCACATTGATCCTGTCCAGAAGTCCTTCCCATCTCTGCACCAAATTGTTCCTTTCCATCAATGATTGCTCAAGCATCTCATTTTGCTCGGCCAACCCATAAAATTTACCCTGCAGTTCATCATATTTTCTTCGCAGGTCATCACTTGGGTTCAAGCTTGGCTGCATGTCTTCTCTCCAGGCATCCATGACTGCAAAACCAGTATCTGAGTATGAACCTCCCACTGAGCTCTTCTGATCCAAATCAGCAGGAGGCAAAGCATTTCCAGTGACTGATCTTGCTAACCAATCCACTTTTTCAATTATGTCTTTGAAATGAAAATGCTCAGGCAGATCAAGATCTTCCAAAATCTCTTCTATCCTTTGCAGCAATGAATCTTTCAGAAGAAATGACTCCCTTAAAGCTGTAGCTGAGTTGCGGATGTATGAGAGTTCAGATTCCAGAGCTTCCACACGCTCACCTGCCTCTGAATAACTCACCAGTTTAGCCTCAACCTCATGGACTCTAGCTTCTTTCAACTCTAGCTCCTTCAAGCATTTTTCAAGTTCACCGGATGTCTCTGCAAGTTTCTGCTTTAGATGATCTCGTTGTACAACTAAACCTTTCCCCTTAGCAACTGCTATGCTCAGCTTTTCTCTGATAGAAGATACTCGCTGTTCTGATTGCTCCAGTTCAACAGCCTTCTCCTTTAGTTCTGCTCGAGCAGCAACAAGGGCTTCTTCAGCCTGGGTCAAGCTTTCCCTCAGAATAAGGATTTCACCCTCATGCTGAAGATTCAAAGAGCTTGATTGGTTCAACTTTTCCTGCAATTCTGTTAATTGCACCCTGTTATATTCCATATCATCACTGGAAAGACCAATATGCTTATTTGCCTCTGCACATTTCTTAAATAGAGCATGAATAAGTGACTCCAAAAGGCGAAGTGGGCGTTCACTCAAATTGCATTCTGCTGCCTCCAGCTCCAGTACACCTCCAACAGCTGTTATCAACCTATGAATTGAATCCATATCAATGCATCTGGCTTCCAATTCCTGGATATCCTGCATTCTAGCAGATAGCTTGGACTGAAGGGCAATAACTTCAGACCCAATTTGCTGCCTCTCACCCAGAATACTTCTCAGTCTTTCCAAAAGAGAGTCATAATTACTGTCATCTAGAGTATCTGACACTTCTTTTTCTTCTGTTTGTACCGCATATTGTTCCATGGACCCAGATGAGGACAACACAAGTTCTCTAAGCTTATCATAGATGCTGTGCAGTCTACTAATAGCCAAGTCACTCTTTCCCTGCGAAATAAGCAATTTCTCATTCACTTCTTGGTACAGGTCGTCAAATGCTTTCTGATCTTTGTCAACACATTTCAATTTTTCCTGCAAGTCTTCAATCACCTTGATAGCCGCACTAATGGAAGAAGCCACATATCTACCCAAATCCACATCATGAAAAGTTCGAGCTGATATCAATGACGTATAGGCCTCAAGCTTCTGAACTGATTCAAAAACTTCAGAAGCGACAGCTGTCCACCTTAGCTGGCTTATCACTGCACTTTCAGCTGCCTCTCTTTGCAAAGTTTCCAATTGTCCAACCAAGAAAGATTCAATGTCCCCTGAAGTGTGCTGCAAGTCATGCAACTGATTTTGCAAATTGCTAACTTTGGATTCATAATCTTTAAGCTTCAAAATAAGCTGATTGTTTTCTGCTCTTAGAGGGATATCTTGCAGCTTAAGTTCTTCACATACAGTCTCAAGCTGAGTTTTCTTGATTTCACTGTCATACAGTTGTTGCTTTATCACTTCGTACAAAACTCCAAGCTCAATGCTGAGTGCATGGATAGAGTCCGCATGTTCCTTGAAGATCTCACTTTGAGCCCCCAGCTGCTCAACTTTGACATCTGTGGTCCTCCTGTGCTTAAGCTCTCTACTGAACAGCAGAGTAGCATGCTCGACATCAAGACCCAATTGCTTAGCCATCATTTTCAAATTTCTGATTTGCTCCCTCGATGACATATATGGATCTACATGTGACTGATCTTCCATTAAAGACTCTGTCTCTTGGTTTTGCTCACTGAGATGTCCCTTCGACTCAAAGGCTTGGATCAGTTTTGATATCCCAGGCCCAGTCCCTTCATCTGACTTGTTTGGGTATGTGGAATTAGAATGCATCCCCTCAATCGCCTTTTCAAGTTTCTGCAGCATCTTATCAAGTTCCAATGAGTGTCCCCTCAGAGCTTCAAATGCAGAGGAAGCAGCGGAGATTTGCTGACCAACAAGCTCAACAGGAGGCCACATTGTCTGCTGACTCAATACTGACTCGGCTACTGGAAAGGTAGCTCCATAGACTTGGTTTATGAGGGCTTCATCAAAATTTTGAAATTGGTTAACAGCATCCCCAGCAAACGAATCTGCTTGGAATTGCTTGTTATTTAAGTCACTTATCTTGGCTGTATACATATCTATGGTGCTGCCGAGAGACCTGTTTTCCTCTGCAAGCTTTTCAAGGCTAATTATTTTTTCTTTCAGTTCATCCTCACTCCGCATGCGCCCTTCCTTTTCTGAGGAAAACTGCTCCTTAATGAGAAGAAGCTCGGATGAGAGTCTCTCACACTCACGACCGAAAAACTCCCGCTCCTCCTTGGTCTTTTCCAGCTCCCTTGACACTGCGCCAAGGCTCTCTGAGAAGTTGTCTTTCTCAATCTGCAATACCTCGAGCAAACGCTTGGAATCAGCTGAAGTAGTGTATAGCCTCTCATTTTCATGCACAAGGCCTTCCTTCTCTTCCTCAAGTTTGTTGCCTCTATCTGTCGCTGAAGAAAGAGCATCATCTAATATTGAAAGTTGTCCCCTGAAACTGGCTACCATATTCTGGTACTCAGCTAATTCAATGGACAGCTTCTCATTTACATGGGACATGTTTTTCTTTTCCTCCTCCTGTATGTTCCACTCCTCAGTAACAGATGCAACATCCCTGCTTAGTTTATGGTTTTCCATCTGAAGTGCTGCTAATGCACTCTTGCAATCAGCTAATTCAATGGACTGACTCAAAAAATTCTGCTGTAAATCTTCCAGAGCAGTCTGGAGTCCATGTACTCTCTCATGAAGTTCCTCAGCTTCCAACTTCTTAGCATGCAGCTGGTTTTGGAGATCATCTCTCCCACTAATAACAGCCTGAAGTTCAGATTTCAACAATACAAGCTCCTCAGTTAGGCTCTCATTCTTCTCACTAAATGCATCTACTGAATTATGAAGCATGGAAATCTCATTAACAAACTGCTGCTGACAGCTATGAAATCCCACCTGAAACTTGGAATTTTCCTCAAGTTGCCAGCAAAGCACATCTGTTGTGATATTAGCCAAAAATAATTCTTCTTCAAACTGCTCGATGACACTTGGATGGATGCACTCTGGAACCACTGCGCCACCATTTCTCTGGGCATTTCCATCAGAAACAAAATATCTGGATGCCAGCAGTAAATTATAGTCATCTTCTCCAAGTCTCTTTACCACATCTATGAGTTGGGAAAGGCTAATCGAGCCAGAATCGGCACACTGGGATACAGTTAACCCAGTTGATGTTGCACTTTCACTTTCCAAATGGCCTTCACAGCTATTGCCTTTATATCCTTGACCACCCAAATCTTGACATCGCTCTTTGAGTTCTCTGACGTTCACATCGGTTTCATCACATTTCCTATTTAAACTACTACATTCATTAAAGACCGAGTTCTCAATACCAGTTCTATCTTCCCTCTCCTGATCTCCGCATTCGTGACTAATTTTCGAAAATCCATCTGCTTCAAGCACAGATGAGGAAGGATGGGAAAACTCATCACAGCCGTGAGCAAGAACAGCTGATGCAGAAGACTCTTCTGCTTGGACCATTTCATATCTTGCCTCTTCAACATGTCCTGAGGTTGACTTGGGGAAACATTGCAGTTCTGAAGTCACTGCAAGTTCGGACACTGGGGCCCTTCTATCTGCGCCATGGTCCAGCTCACCATCTCCACTAAATTGAGCTGGACCCAAAGTATCAGCTTCTTGCATTGCCCCTACCTAGCATTAAGCAACAACCGATAAGTGAGCATTAAATTATTTATACATAAAAAAACACAAATATTAACGTAAACTCCTCTCACAATTCAAGAAGTCTATTGTCTTGATAACCCTAAAACGGAAGAAAAGCACAACATATATCGCTTACCTGAGATCCCTTCGCATTTTTCAAGGATCCAACCAATATATATTCATGCGAGAGCAATGACTCCTCATCTTCTGTACTCTCCATGCTGTCCGCAGCAGCTGTTTCCCCTGGCGTATCATCAATACTAGCTGGAGCAACACTACTTGCACTGGGGGGTATACTGATAAGAGGAAGTTTCTCTTCAGAGTCCAGAACTTCAGGGACTTCTGTAGATGAAAATTCACCATCGACTGTTCCCACACTAGTACTTTCTCCTTCAACCTGTCCTGCAGATGAGATGGGTTTATCTGCATCTAAATCTCTCGAAGATGGCCCAGCAACTGTACGAATTTCCGAAGACACACTGGGTACTTCAGAAACCACTGAATTGTCTGATGCAGGTGGCACTGAACTAGATGCAGGTATCACAGCAGGATCAACGCACTGTGAAGCAGCTTCCACGTCAATATCTTGTGGTTTGGAGGCGGCATCAACTGCATTAGACTCAAGCTGCTCTGATTTACTGGGCTTCTTTGTGGATTTTCCTTGGCTAGTTTCTCCCTTTCCATCTTTTTTCTGGCGGAATTGTTGAAGCTGATCATGGGAGAAGAGACAAGTGAGATGGCTGAAAGAAATGCGACTATTCTAATTTTCTATCTTCCTGTAAATAACAGAAACTCCATCTCTGGGTGAACGGGGACATACTTACACAGGCGTACAATTTTGATATAATCCGTCGGCGCCACTACAACTATTTCATTTCTGCTGGTTTCATGACTCGCGTAAAGTAAACTAGTGAATGCCATTACTTTACTTCTATCAGCTTTATCTCAAGCTCGACTACAAAGAACATTTATTCAACGTATATAAAGTCGCAACCATAAAATTAGATCCACACAACCTAAAAAGAAGAACTCCAGGTTATTGAAATGAACGATACGAACACCCATCCCACAAGAAGGGGGAAAAAAACAAAACAAAAACGTGCAGTTAGAGCATTTTCATCAAATAGAATATGACCTTCTTACGTCCAGCTGCGAGGAGATCAGTCCTGTTCTTGTTCTTCTCCATTCACAGGGCCGCCGATTCTTCCCCGACAGAATTCCCTCAGATCACCAGAATCATTACCACTTTAAAAGCAGTAAGCAACACACGATCATTTTATATAATTTTGCGTACAGGGCAAAACAATTGCAAGTTAAGCAGCAATCTTTTTACAATGTTAGACTGAAAATGATACAGTAAACAATACTGACCTCAACTATGGGAGCAGCTATCTCGGAAGCCGCAGATTTCAGATCAAAACCCTTAATAGAATCCAACGATTTTCCTCCATTTCGCCCCGGCAAACAGAACTTTAAAAGCACTCGCTTGAGCCCTAACTGCCACAGAACAGCCAAACTAGCAGGGGGGTTGCGCAGAGAGCAAACGCGATCGGAAAAGCTTCCAAGCAACAAACCAAGCGGCAATTCAATTCAATTCAGCACCACCTCGAACTTGCTTGTTTAGATCTGAAGGGAGCGGGGATTGGTCCGATTAGGAAGGAGTAAGCGTCAATCGCACTCAAGCTCGCTCTCAATGCGGGAGGCGTGCTTCATTCGTTGATCTGAACGCGGCGGGAGAAGCTCCGTCTTCTCCTCTTCTTCTTCGAGAGGTTAAACTGTCAATTTCTGTGAGACAGAGAAGACAACACCCAGAGGGACGATTTTGAAAAGGGGTTAGATGCAGAGTTTCCCCTAACTATGGACTCGATTGCAATAACCCCTGATGTTTGTATTTTTGTAATTTGCGCCCCAATATTTTGAGATTCTCAAACTAGCCCCTTGCATTTTAGACATTCAACCGGCCTCCCAAAATTCAGTTACTTGCAGCTAATCGGACCAGTTTTGGATTCACATTTCACACCACACGATGTTCCTGAGCAGTTATAACTAGGTGAGATTACCATTAACCCAACAACCTAAGTAATAGGATGAACCCTTATACGGAGGGAGTCACCTAATTTAAAGGAATAGAATAGTAAATGTCTCAGTAATTCATAAATCATTATGCTATATAGAAAAAAATTACAACAATCTCTGTAAAATATGTAAAAGTGAAGACAATGAATCAATGCGCCACATCTAAGGTTTACGTGGAGTGACCTTATGTTTCACAGCTAATAGAGAAGTGGCAAATGTAAATATGATATGTATATATGTATATATGTATATGTATATATTGTGAAAGGATGTCACGACAATTGATTCTCACTTAAGGTATCCATTTAAAATGATATTGAGAACACGTTACAATTTTTTAAGTTGTCTTGACTAAACCAATTATCTATGAGGTGGAATTTTCACAATATTGTGGTAATTTTTCGAAATGAAATTGATGAGATACCTTTTTAAGCTTCCATGTTTGGTGGACCTTGATGAATAGAATTATTGAGAAAATAGTTCCAGCATTTTCAAGAAGATCATTTGGACTTCTATATACTAGAGTGCATCGAAAAAATAAATTGCCCCTAAAATCACCATGTTGGAGTTTTTCTCAAGTAAAACCAGACCTTTCAATTTTGATTTTAAGAATCACAACATTACGTTTTTTCACGAATCAAGCTAAACCGTTACCATGGCTGTTAAATGTTGACGTGGCTTGTCCCTCATGGCATTTTTATATACTTACTTTTAATTTTACATACTTGTATGCTTTATTATACTTTTAAAAAAAAAAAAAAATGTATACGACCAAAATCATGCAAGATATTGCTTTAAAAAATATTATTATGTTATATCTAGCATTAAAAAGTAAACTCATGCATCGCATGCACGAAGCTTTACAAACGTGGTTGTTAGACTCACGAGTTGAATCGTAGAATCGCACGATTCTACGATTCACAGGGGGACTAGCGATTCTAATCTCACCTTGGGAATCAAAATCTTAGAATCGTGGTAGGATCGCGTCCAAAGTTGTATAATCGTAGAATTGGTGCGATTCTACCGATCCTACATTAGGCTCAAAACTAAAAATTTGACCTAGCCTAATCCAGTTGTTCGGCCCATAGAGCAGCCTGATTGGATTTTTTTCCCCTTCTAATGATCGATGAATGAATAGAGAATCGACTCCTCACTTTTGAGCTCTATTGAAGTCTTGATTATCAAAGAAAGAAAAGACTCCACCCATAACTTCTCCTATTGCTCAAATCTTGCCTTCTCCTATTGAAATTGCCTTCATCCCAAGCTCAAATTGCCGATTGTAATCGTCGTCCTTCCTTCTTCGATTGAAATTGCCGATTGTAATTGTCATCCTTCGAGCATTGCTATGTGCTACTGTGTGCTTTGAGCTCTCCGTTGTTGCTCTGCTGTACGTTGATGATGTTGGTGTTGGCAATGAAGTTTTGGATGACATTTGATTTGTTTGTTCATCATATGTTATGTTGTTAGCTTTCTATTTTTATTTCGAGACATTGAGTTATGAACTGTGATTTGGTTTCTATATATATGTTATTTTTTAGTAACATGTAGAATCTTACGATTTACGATTAGATTATATGATTCGCGATTCCATGACCCTCGACCGATTCTAGTTAGAATCGCGATTCTAACAACCTTGTTTACAAATATACAATTTCTTGTTTGCTAACTATTTGACGCAACGCGAATCACGGTTTCTTAAGCCTAAATCTGAATTTAGACTCAAAGGGAGTAAAAAAAGTTTAATCCCTATAGAAATGCTGAAAACAAAGAATTATAGAAAACTCAAAGTATTATTAAGCAATAGATGAAATTGACTTAATTAGTATTTTGGCCATAGGAATCGGAATTTAATAGAGTCTAATCAAGTGTCCTTAAGCTTGATTAAGCGTAAGTAGTCACAATTAAGTGTATGGTCGAATTTGTATGTATTAAATCGAGTCAAAATAGGTCAAACCGTGAAATTGACATGTTAACTTGTAATAATCATGCATATTTGACTTAATTAGACGGGGCTAACGGTAATTAGATACGACTAGGATGTCTTAGATTCTTAGGAAGGTCCTCTAGAGGGCGGTCACTATAACCCAGGATTTCCTAAACCGGATTAAAGTTAACCATTTGATTTAATTGGATTAACAATTCAATTTTTGAGTGTAAATTGATTAAAAGATATAACCATGTATATTGGCACATGTTATCGTGATTAAGGGTAATTAACCCATTAATTGAGTCTTAGGATCTAAATTAAAGATCAAATTGATCTTGAAGTATTATGATCATTTTTTTTAGAATTTTGGGGATTAATTGGCTAATTAATGTAAATAAGGCCATGTTGATAAAATTAGACAAAAACCGAAAAACCGTGTATAAAAACAAGAAGACATATTTTTCTAAGTTATGGCCATAGGTCCATTTTTCCTGTTCGGGCCTTAGGCCCATTTGTAGGCCCACTCGGCTCGTTGTGTGAGTGATTGGCATGAATGTATAGCCTATATATGTATATTGGCTGAATATGTGGCCCATTTATCTTTTTTGGCCTGGTTGTGTGGCCCACTATTCAAGACTCATATTGTATAATTGTATAAGCACGTATATCGTGCGAAGTCTGTAATTTATTCTTTAATTTCCTTTTACATTCACGAGTATGGACTCAACCCTAGGATTAAATAACTCGACTTTAATAAATAAAAAATGTTAGAACTATTAGGAGCCTAAGAGAGCGAGTTATTAGCTTGCGGGCCTCTAATCTCATAACAAATCCCCCATACTCATTTCTCTAGTTAGAAAGACCGAGTCGAACATGAATCTTTAGGCAGTTAATATCCTGTTCCCGTAAGTGACTTAGGTAGCTCACCGACTAATTAAACGGTGTAGCAGACTCCAATCTCGATTGGATCCCAGGCCAAACTAACACATAATACTCAAATTGGTGGTGGAGTCCTAAAAACCACGCCACGCGACAGTAGCACACTTTTGGTCCTATCCGTTAATAATCGTCAGGGATCTGTTGACGTGGACTTCACACCGTCAAATATATCTTAGGTGGCTGTTAATTGTCCACGTTGTAATTTTCTATCGGCTAAAAATTAAAATGTTAGAAAATTAGAAAAAGAAGTTTAGAAATTAATATAAGAAGTTCACATAGCAATTTTCTATTTTTTGAAGACTTTTAAAAAATTAAAATTACATTTATTATTATTTTTTAATAATAAAAATGTTTTAGAAAATAAATAATTAAAAAAATAAAGAAAACATAAAAAAGAAAATCGAAAGGCGAGTGGAGGCTGATTGTAGGGGCCTCGATTCCAGTCACCACCTCCTCTCCTCTCTCTCTAATTGGGGTCATCAGTGACCATAGAGGTCACTAGCTAATCCAATTTGGGGGTTCTTCTAGCCGGTGAGACCTCGATCACGACCTCACCCCCCTGATTGGGGTTGCAAGTGACCATAAAGGGCACCTATAATGGGGAGTGGGGTGGTGGTGGCCGAGATCAAGGTCCCATCAGTTGGAATCAGAAAAACTCCCATGGTGGTATCTATGGTCGCCGTCCATGGCCCCATTCCAATCGGAGGGTCGAGGGGGGTGGGTAGAATTGAGGCCCCCACCGTTGGCCTCCACCACCCTTTCAATTTTCCTTTTTTTATTTTTTATTTTCTAAAATATTTTTATTATTGAAAAATAATAACTAAATAAATTTTAGTTTCAAAAAAAATTTCAGCAAATAGAAAATTGCCATGTGGACTTCTTATGTCCATTTTAGAAATTCTTTTTATAATTTTCTAAAATTTTAATCTTCAACCAATAGAAAATTGCCACGTTGACAGTTAACAGCCACCTAGAGCAGATTTAATGGTGTGAAATTCACGTCGGTGGATCCCTAACGATTGTTAACTGATAAGACCAAAGTGTGCTACGGAGCAAACATATAAAACTGAAAAATTTAAATTGAAATTTATATGACTGAAGTCCAAAAAAGTTCAAACTTATAGTATTTCTATTTCATTTCTCCCTAATGTATTATAAGTAAATTAGCCAAAGGGGTTTTGGGCCTGCCTCTTGGACCGGAAACCCAACACCAAGAATTGAGGGCTTCCAAAAGTGGAGACTGAATGAAGGCAGAAAATATTGGCATACCCGGTTCAAATTACTTGCTAGGCGCGTGAGAAGGAGTTGTCACTTACTGTTTACGACCCGTAAGTCGAAGGCTGTTGAGTCACCCGGGTCTAGGGGTACGGGGTACACCTAAATGCTAAGGCAATGGTCGTGCGGAACCAAAAATTCCGAATTCAGGGGTTCTGTTACGTGCGGGCCTATATCCCGCATGCCCTTTCGGTACTCTAGCTTGTTAGGCTTGCCGTTTTGTTTATTTACCGCATGATTTAGGGTTGCACTAGACTCGCCCGTTTTGACACCGTAAAGTCGATGAATTGATCAAATTGGGCCAAGAATCCGAAAGATGAGTAAACTTGTGCGTCGAGGAATCAATTTACTATCTTTGCGTTACAGTTCGTCGGACTGTGATGGTCGATTTCCTGCGCGAATTGAGACCACGAGTATTCGAGCTTACTCCTGTCTTGGTAACAATAGACCAACTTGACCGGCTCGATACTCGGACCTCTCGCTCGTCAATCGGGGATCCTTACAAATGAATGAATGAATGTACAAACAAATCCTCGTAATGTTCTCTCGAGTAATTACAAAATACAACTGAATAAGTGAATGGATCCCGATCGATTTGCATTAGACCAATATTCCGCTCCGGCTCACAGTGTGTTTTGAATAACCGATAAATAAATTAAGGCAACGCGGGCTCAAGGAGCCGGGGGTCGGGTCCGATCGAACCAACGGTCTGCAGGAGAACCGGTTGATTCCCACTGTAACCGTTGAACCAATTGAGCTCCCGGGTGATATCTAAATACGTTTCACACATCCAATCCAAATTGCCTTCCACATAGGCCATACTTGGAGTGTGATGGTAACTCGAGGCTAGATCCCATTCCGCATTCGGGTTGCACGCGCTCAGTGAGTTAGGAGGCGTTGGACCTCGTGTTCGGTGATTTGGGGTGTTGGACCCCGTGTATTACGTAACCTATGGGCTCGGACCCAAGCCGCAACAGGTCAGCAAAGGCAAATGGAAAATAGAAGAAAACTGATAAAACTGATGAAAAACAGACAAAAACTGATAAATGCAGATAAATACAGACAAGTTGTATATTAGGCCGAATGTACGTGATTTAATAAGTTATTAACCGGGGTTGATTAGCAAACAATGTATCTAACCTAGGCAAACAAAGAGGTGGGTTGGGATATGGTTCTAGGCCAATTACATGTGTGAATTTGTTTTAGAACTCTATTCAGTAAGGTGTCACTGCGGTTTCACCGAATTTACCAAACTCGTATTTTGACTCTAGATTGGAATCTAGCATTTTGCCTATCCGTTATCTAATGTTTGATTAAGTCAGATGCATGATTAATCCGGTTTTTCGTATTTTGCAACAGAAATGAAGATGCCTGTCACCGAATCTACAATAGGGAGATAGAAACACCGAAAGTGGACGGAATGGGCCGAATGAATGAAACTCGCGCCCAAACGGGCCGCCCCTTTTCGTCCATAGATCGAGGTGTTTCCAACTCCCTAATGCCTAGGATATCGGTGAATCACGGAATGACGATTATGCCCTTGAGTGGTAGAACGTGTGTAGTTCACATATAAATTAAAGATTGTGTGACATGAAGAGGTCTAAAGAGTACTTACGCATCTTGACTTGAGCCGCCTCAAATTGGGCTCGGACTCGAGTCATAGTACGCGAGTACTCGCTAGACACTGATTCTATTCGCGTCACACGTCTCGGTGCTTTGAAATTGTAGGCTTTTAAAGAAAAGGGCATTTTCCGCCATTTCGTGATCCGTCGATGCATTTACAAATTAATATTCAATTTGTCAAATTATTTAAGCCGAATGATTTCATTAACAAATGACACGTCACATTTCCCGTTCGTGGAATGGTTTAATGATTGAGACCTCGAACCTCAATTGTTATGGAACAATGAAATGATTGTTCGATATTAACGTATCTAGCATACGAATTAACATGAAACCAACGATTAAATGAAAATTGTGATTACAATTAATTCCAAGAATCGGTTTTGACCGTTTCTTGCATGCGTAAAACATCAAACACAAATTCAGGAATGATTGTACCTAGCCCCAGGATGCGGGAAAAGTCGAGGAAAGTCGGAAAAACGGCTTCGAGAAGTCGATTCTGCCCCCTGGAACGAACAGACCCGAATCAGTGAAGTCGGGTCGGCGGCAGACCCGACCGGCAGTCCGGCTTATCGGGGCTGTATCGGTTGATCAGGATGGATTTTTCGCGCGGGGCCAGCTGCGTTGGATTCCCAAGAGACGAAGGATCGCGTCTGCGGTGGTTTCAGGAGGAGAGCACGGGTAGATTTTCCAGAAATAAAAAACAAAGTCAAGGTCAGTAAAAAGAGAGGGACCCAGTCTGGGCAAAACAGACCCGACTGACACTCGATAAAGAAAAGGCTCTATAGGAGGCTCTCGGTGGTCTTTTGGCATAAGGTCGGTGGCATTGAACTCCTAACTGAGTGAGGATCACGGTGATAAGTGGCTCGTAGTGAGATTCAACACGAGCTGACTTGTATGTTCCTACAAATTTCGGGTCAGAATAGAAAACCAGACGAACAGACCCGACTGGCACCCGATGAAGAAACGACTCTACGGGAGGCTTCCGGTGGTCTTTTGATGCAAGGTTGGTGGTATTGAACTCCTAACTGAGTGAGGATCACGGTGATATGTGGCTGGAAGCGAGATTCAACTCGAGCTGACCTGTATGTTCCTGCAAAGTTCGGGTCAGAATAGAAAACCAGAGGCACAGACCCGACTGGCACCCGATGAAGAAACGACTCTACGGGAGGCTTCCGGTGGTCTTTTGATGCAAGATCGGTGGTATTGGACTCCTAACTGACTGAGGATCATGCCTGCAGTGGTTTCGTGAAGATTGGACATGCCAATTTTTCTGAGTGATGCAAAGAAAACCGGTAAAAACTGGAAAAAATCTGTGAAGGGTGAAAAGAGAGAAATGGCGGTGGTGCACGGTTGAGCGGCTCTTGGCACGCGACCACCTTGTCACGGGGGAGAGTGAGGGTCATGAAGAACCCCTAGGAAGTGATGGCATGACTCGCCATAGTCGTGAGGTAGTGGAAATGTCTAGGAAGCCCGGGAAGCCGTTAAAACGCCTACGGAGGTTCTGGACAGAGCTGGTTCGGGCTGCTGGGAGCTTCAAATCGCAAAACTAACACCGGAAATGGACTCGAGAGGTTGAATACATGTGGGATAGGTAGTTTATTTTAGGCTCGGATAAGTCGGGAAGGAAGAACTCGCCTAGAAACCGGGAAACTCCCTAGGGACCCGAATCTGGATTGGGCTGAAACAGGACCTAGATGACTTCAAATGGCAAAACTAACACCATAAATGGACTCAGAAGGTCGAATACATGTGGGATATGAAGTTTGGTCAAGTTTGGATGGCGGTCGCTGGAAAACGGTTGAGTTTTCGGGCAAACCGGCCTTGTATCCGGGCTGTTATGGGGCTGAGCGAAATCTGGAAAATGAGGGGAGTTTGGAGAGTGTTCTTGAGTGAGAAAGCTAGAGAGAGGTTGCAAGAAGAGTTGTGATCAAAGTGTCTTACAATTAGGCACTTATAGGATGCCTTAATGAGCCAAATTAGTGAGTTTAAGTGCAATTAGAGGGGGGTGCTTAGGGGTTCCGAATTTTGGAGGGAAGATTAGGGTGGAGAAGTTGTCTTGTTGAGTGTGGGGAAAGGAAGAGAAGGGAAATGAGAGTTGATGGATGGAAGGATGGATGGGAAGTGTGTAAGAGATATTTTGAAATGAATGGTGGAGGCTCATTTGGCTCAACTCTAGAGTAGAGCCATGGCTTGAGGATTGGCTTGGCTCGGCTTGGCATGGCTAGCTCAAGGGTCCCACTTGACTAGGAAGAAAGCCGGAAGAAGCTCGGGGCTCGATTGATCGTGCGTTCGATTTCCGTTGTTCGCTTGAACGACGAATTATCAATGTGTGCGCGAATACGGTTTTATTGAGCTTAATATTGACATGCTTCTTGAAAGCGAATGCTCGGATGACTCGGGGACTCGAAAGCTGAAGTTGTTCCCTTTTGACGCTTATTTACACTTCGGCGTGTTGTAAGGTTCGCACCGGTGTATTTTTCGCATTGAGCGAAACGGTTTACTCGCCGACCCCGGCTGGAGATCGATAATCGGAGATGACCTAGGAATCTGCGAACTAGGCTTTTTCAGTGTTTCTCGAGTGTTCTGATGTGTTCAGAGACCATTGTGATCTCCGTTTGTCAAAAATGAGTCCCGAAGGCTTGTTGGGAAGCGTTCGTGACCATTGAAACGTCACTCGGGAGATCGGTATGACTTGCTTGGTCTAAACCAAAATGATTTCCTAGCCCCTAGGGGTTGTTGGGAGTGGGTGGGGCAAAGCTCCGATGTCAACATTTTCTCGAATGAGCTCTGAGCACAAGATTCCCCGTGAAAGGGTCCCTTTTGTTATTGGAATGGTACTCGGGAAACCTAAATGGATTATGCAAAGTGATCGGGGTTAATCTCTCAAGCCCTTGAGGTCCTTGGGATTGATTGGCGCAAATTTCGTGCACTGGCGATTTGTTAAAAGGGTCTCCGACTATGTCTTTCTGTAGAAAAAGACCCCTTTTTCTCGGGTCGGGATCTACTCAGGAGACGAAGATGAACCCCGAAACGCAGTCTGAATCCTATTCCGTGGTCCAAATGGTCCTTGGGTGTGTGCAGGCATGTTTTCGGGTGCCGTTTACCTGTCCGCGGATCGGGCGTCCCGGGAGCCCCTTTAGGAAGGCGTCTGCAAATGTTCAGGAGTGCCCCGGCTTAAGCAGGAGGCTTCTGAAATGCCCTTGGAGGTGCCATTGGTCATTTTGGTACCAAGAGGGATTTTTAGAGTCTCATATTGGATATCTTCTGACGCTCCGGCGATCTGTCGATGAATAGTGCTGTAGTGCCGGCTTTTGCTGTTTTCGGGGTTCCTTGTTCGTCCATTCTTCTGATTGCCCTTATGTGCTTTTCTAGCGATTCCTACTTCTCTTCCGTAGTCCGTGCCCTCATGTCCGAACGTTCGCTCCTGGTTGCCAAGTCATGAGTAGTAGCCTGAGCCTTGGCCCGACATTCTTGTCTTTGGAGCCGGTGGACCAAAATGGGGTGCTGACAGCAGCCGCCCCTTGCCCCAATCCCTTCGTCCTCTTCCTCTTACTATCTTGCACTCTCTAAGCTCAAAATATCAAGAAGAGGTTGAAGACAACACTTCAACTCCTCATTGTGCGCACCCGAATTTAATCTCGTCGGGGCATGCATGCGCGCGCCTAAGCAAATGCGGCTTGGGAGTGTCCACCTTCCCGGGGACGCGCGACGGACACGCGTGAGAAGGAGTTGCCACTTACTGTTTACGACCCGTAGGTCGAGGGCCGTCGAGTCGCTCGGGTCTAGGGCTACGGGTACACCTAAATGCAAAGGCAATGGTCATACGGAACCGGAAATTCCGAATTCGGGGGTTCTATTACGTGCGGGCCTATATCCCACACGCCCTTTCAGTACTCTAGCTTGCTAGGCTTGCCGTTTTGTTTATTTACCGCGTGATTTAAGGTCGCACTTGACTTGCCCGTTTTGACACTGTAAAGTCGATGGATTGATCAAGTTGGGCCAAGAATCCGAAAGATGAGTAGGCTTGTGCATCGAGGAGTCGGTTCACTATCTTAGCGTTACAGTTCATCGAACCGTGATGGTCGAATCCCTGCGTGAACCGAAGCCACGAGTATCCGAGTTTACTCACCCTTTGGTGGCGATAGACCAACTTAACCGATCCGGCACTCGGACCTCTCGCTCGCCGATCGGGGATCCTTACAAGTGCACGAATGAATATACAAATAAAATTCTCGCAATGTTCTCTCAACTAATTACAAGGTATAACTGAATAAGTAAATGGAGCCCGATCGGTTTGCATTGGGCCAATATTCCGCTCCGGCTCACCGAGTATTTTGAATAACCGATAAACAAATTAAGGCAACGCGGGCTCGAGGAGTCGGGGGTCAGGTCCGATCGATCCAACGGTTTTCGGGAGAACCGGTCGGTTCTCACTGTATCCGATGGACCGATCGAGCTCTCGGATGATATCTAAACCCGTTTCATGCGCTCAATCCAAATCCGCCCTCCACATAGGCCGCATTCGGAGTGTGATGGTGAATCGAGGCTAGATCCTATTTCGCACTCGGGTTGCACGCGCTCGGTGAGTTAAGAGGCGTTGGACCTCGTGTTCGGTGATTTGGGGCGTTGGACCCCGTGCAACACGTGACCTGTGGGCTCGAGCCCGAACCACAATAAATCATCATATGCAAAGACAAATCAGAAGAAAACTGATAAAACTGACACAACACAGACAACAACTGACAATTGTCGGTGAATACAGACAAGTGGTGTATTAAGTCGAATGTACGTGATTTAATCAGTTATTAACCGGGGTTGATTGGCAAACAATGCATCTAACCTAGGCAAACATAGAGGGCGGGCTAGGGTATGGTTCTAAGCTAATTACATGTGTGTGTTTGTTTCATGACTCTTATTCAGTTAAGTGTCACTGCGGTTTCACCGAATTAGCCAAACTCGTGTTTTGACTCTAGATTGGAATCTAATATTCCACTTATCCATTATCTAATGTTTGTTTAAGTCAAGTGCACGATTAATCCGGTTCTTCGTGTTCATAACTGAAATAAGATGTTCCCCACCGAATCTACGATAAGAAGAAAGAAACACCGAAAATGAACGAAATGGGTCGCGCGAATGAAAGTCGCACCTGAACGGATTGCCCTCTCTCATTCATAGCTCTAGGTGTTTCCAACTCCTCAAAGCCTAGGGTATCGGTGAATCACGGAATGACGGTTATGCCCTTGGATAGTAAGACGTGTGATGTTCGTGCACAAATTGAGGATCGTGCGACACGAAGGAGTCTAAGGAGGATTCGCGTGTCTCGACTCGAGCCGCCTCAAATCGGGCCCAAACTCGGGTCGTAGCCCGCGAGTATTCATTAGACATTGATTCTAGTTGCGTTGCACGCCTCGGTGTTTTGAAATTGTGAATTCTTTTTAAGGAAAAGGGCATTCCTACCGTTCCGTGAACCATGATGCGTTTACGAATTAATAATCGATTCATCCAATTATTTGGTCCGAGTGATTTAATTAATCGAATGATTCGTCCCGTCTTCCCCATTTGTGAAATTATTCGGTGGTTATCAATTTATATCACGATTATGGACTTGATGGGTGATTTTCCGAAACTAACATGTCTAGTGAGTAATTGATACGAGATTGATTAATAAATGACAAGTATAATCACAAAGCAACTCTAAGAACCGACTTCCAAACAGAGGAAGAGACCGGTCTAGACTCGAGGAGAGCCACGGGACATTCGGTCCCATCCCGAGGGAAGTAACCGAATGCTTCCTTGGCTCATCCCCGAATCTTGGGCGATCTCTTGCGCCGATTTCAATGGCCTCTTACATTCATAACGCATCGACCACAATGATGATACATGTTTCGGTTATCTCGGTGGTCATAATCACATGAATTCATACGCAACACTTACAAATGGGACATTTGAACGAGAACAACGAGACGATCTTGACTCAGATGATAACGAAGTAAGTAAACACAGAAACCGGCCCATTTCGAAAAGTGAGAAGCCTCCTTGGACCCGTGTGGTCCAAGAGGACTCTCGGCCACCTCTTCTCAAAAGTGGCCGTGAGTCCTCGTGGCTCACACGAGTCAAAAGGAATTCTCCCATCCCGATCTAAGCCTTTTCCTGTCATGCTAATATATTACACGTGATAGACGGTAAGAGGACGTAGAAATCGACTCGATTTGGGAGAAGAGAGGCCGCCATAGCCCCGGATCAGCCAAGGGAGCTCACGGGTCTCTCCCTAGAGACTAGGCCGTGAGCCCCATGGCTCAATCCGCTGCCAAGGGAGCCTCTCCCATCCGGATCCGAGTTGTTTCCTTTTCATTTAACCATTTCTTAGTCACGATTAGGGACTTTACTCACCTAAAGATGGCTTAATCCGGGAGAAGGAGAGGGTCATGGACCCAAGGAGGCCGAAAGGGTCTATGGCCTCCTCGAGTCCATGCCGATCTCCTCCCCGCGGATCCGACCCCTCTAGTACTATGCATGCATGCTAATACGACGTATGGGCATGGATAATAGGGGAAATAGATGTGCTACGATGCATGCTACGCATGGGGACGTCTGGATCTAAGAGGAAAAATAATGTTTCATGCATCCGGGTCTTTAAATGTACGAACACTTCATACAAACAAGGATCGAAGGTCCTAGCTTCTCTAAGTTGTAGAGGGATGTTACCTAGCCCCGATGTACGAGGAAAAGAGTCGGGGAAGTGGCCGTGGGAGTCGCAAGACTCAGATAGGTGGCTACGGGTGAGGGACCAGAGAGTTGGCAGCCGCGGCAGTCTGTGGAAAAACGGGTCGACACGCGAGCTCCGGGCACGGCACGGTGCAAGGTCGGGCTCGTTGGATTCCTTAGGGGCAGATCTAGGCGTTTGTGAAAGGTCCCGAACGTGCCGAAGCCTAGACAAACCCGAAATAGTGAGATAAAGTCCGGTAAGAAAATAATAACCCGCTAGAGAGAAACCGGAGGAAAAGGAAGTTGTGCACGGTTTGTCGGCCCTCGGACCGTGACCACCTCTTCACGGGGGAGGGTAAGGGTTGTGAGGAACCCTTTGAACGCGATGGCACGACTCGCCGAAGTCGTGGGAGGTAATGGCACGCGTGGAGGGCTCCGGTGCGCGCGGCTAGGGGTCTCGGGACCCGGTCGTTCTTGCGGCTGGAACGGGGTGCTGGGGACCTCAAATCGAAAATCTAAGCCCGGAAATGGACTTAGGGGGTGGGAAATATGTAGGCTAAGGAGTTTGAGGATTTTTGGCTTAAGTCGGGTCGGGTGGTTATCGGAATACCGGGTGGTTTTTCGGGCGATTTTGGCCGGTTTCGGCCTTGGCAAAGGGCTGAACGGAACTTGGGTGTGGGCTGGAGGTTGAGAGCTTTTTAGAGAGAAGTTGGCTTGAGAGAGAGTGGAGTTGAAGAAGTGATTAGAACTAATGATGCTAGAGGCTTTATAGGGATGGCTAACGGCTCGATTAGGGAGGTTTAATTACGACTTAGAGGCTTAAGAGGGGGCTGCCGAAAATTGGAGGGAAGATTAGGGAGGGGAAAGTGTCATGTAGAGTGTGGGGAAAGGAAGGGAAAGAGTGATGGGTGTGATAGGAAGTGATAGGAAGTGATAGGAAGTGATAGATGTGAGGGAAAATTCAAATTTGTGGATGGGAGAGACTTGAGCCGACGGTGGGAGGGATTTAGTCGAGGCTTGGGCGGCCAAGCCGTGGCTTGGGATCTAGCCGAGATCTTGGGTTTGAGCCGCGGCTTGGTGGCTTGGCTTGGCTGAGCTGTAGGTCCCATTCGATTGAGAGAAAAGCCGGAAAATGCTTGAATTTTGATTGAGCTCGCATCCGATCTCCGATGTCCAATTAATTTGAAGATTTGGAATGCTTGAATGACGAAGATTTGAATGAGCCTAATATCGCCATGCGTCGTGTGAACGAACGTTCGGGCGACTCGGCGCCTCGAGAACCGGTTTTGCCCTGTTTGGACGTTCGGAGCGGAGTTTAGTGTCCCCCGGTCCCGATTGCTTTTTGTGCGTCTTGACATTCGTTTCGGTGACCCTTTCGCCCTGTGGGGATCGTTGGCTCGTCGTCCCCGGCCGATGACCGTTGCCCCGGGAAGACATTGGGACTTTGACCGGGATCTTCTCAGTGTTCCCTGAATGTCTTGAGGTGCTCGGGGATCGTTGTGAGGTGCTCAGGGATCGTTGTGACCTCTGTTTTTTGTGGGCGGGCCCCGAAGGCTCGCTGGGAGACGTTCGTGACCACTGGAACGTCCCTCGGGAAACCAAGTCGAGTTCCGGAAGGTCATCTGAGGCTTGTTCTCCGACTTTGGTGGTCCTTGGGTGCCTATAGGCCGGTTTCCGGGTGCCGTTTACTTGTCAGTGGGTCAGGCCCCGGGAGCTCTGTTAGAAAAGGCGTCCGTGAGAGATCGGGGTGTCCCAGCTCATGTGGTTTGCCCCGGAAATGCGTCCGGACGTGTCATTGGTCACTTTGGCACTGAGAGAGATTTTTGGAGTCCCATATTGGGCACCTTTCGGTGCTTCGGTGACTCGGTGATGAATAGTGCCACAGTGCCAGCTCTGTCGTTTTCGGGATTCCTTGTCCGTTCGTTCTTCTGACTGCTCTCTTTCGCCTTTCTCAGTGGACCGTGCTCTTCTCCTATTGTTCATGACTCCGTGCCCGCCTATTTTCCTCTGATCGCCGGATGATGAATAGTGTCCTGAGCTTTGGTCGGGAATCCTCGTGTGGGAAGCCGGTGGGCCAAAATGGGGTGCTGACAGCTTGTCCCTCTTTGGTTGCATGCTCGGTTAGAGGATGTAGCCAAAGACCATGAGAGGCACCCTTTTTTGGTCCCGGCGGCCGCTTCTATCGTTGTTCTCTGTGGTAGCTCGCCCCTCCTGTCATGAGATAGTAGCATGATTGGGATTTGGGGGATGTGAAGTGGTAAGCGGAGGGCTGAAGCTCGCGGAAAGCAGTAAAGCGGACGCGAAGTCCGTGGACGCGCAGTCCGGAAAGCAGTAAAGCGGACGCGAAGTCCGGAAAGCAGTAAAGCGGACGCGAATTCCGTGGACGCGAAGTCCGAAAAGCAGTAAAGCGGACGCGAAGTCCGAAAAGCAGCAAAGCGGACGCGAAGTCCGTGGACGCGAAGTCCGAAAAGCAGCAAAGCGGACGCGAAGTCCGTGGACGCGAAGTTCGGAAAGCAGTAAAGCGGACGCGAAGTCCGGAAAGCAGTAAAGCGGACGCAAAGTCCGTGGACGCTGTGCGCACCCGAATTTCATCTCGTCGGGGCACGCATGCGCGCGCCTAAGCAAACGCGGCTTGGGAGTATCCACCTTCCCGGGGATGCGCAACGGACGCGCGTGAGAAGGAGTCGCCACTTGCCTTTTTACGACCCGAAGGTCGAGGGCGGGCAAGTTACCCAAGTCTAGGGGTACGGGGTACACCTAAATGCTAGGGCAATGGTCGTACGGAACCGGAAATTCTGAATTCGGGGATTCTATTACGTGCAGGCCTATATCCCGCACGCCCTTTCGGTACTCTAGCTTGCTAGGCTCGCCATTTTGCTTATTTACCGCGTGATTTAGAGTTGCGCTCGACTCGCCTGTTTTGATACCGTAAATTCGATGAATTGATCAAGTTGGGCCAAGAGTCCGAAAGATGAGTAGGTTTGGGCATCGAGGAGTCGGTTCACTATCTTAGCGCTACAGTTCACCGAACCGTGAGGGCCGATTTCCTGCGTGAACCGAAACCACGAGTATCCGAGCTTACTCTCCCTTTGGTAGGGATAGACCAACTTTAACCGATTCGACGCTTGGACCTCTCGCTCACCGATCGGGATCCTTACAAGTATACAAATGAACATACAAATAGAATTCTCGCAATGTTCCCTCGACTAATTACAGAGTACAACTGAATGAGTAAATGGATCCCGACCGGTTTGCATTGGGCCAATATTCTGCTCCGGCTCACCGTGTGTTTTGAATGTCCGATAAGTAAATTAAGGCAACGCGAGCTCAAAGAGCCGGGGGTCGGGTCCAATCGAACCGACGGTTTGTAGGAGAACCGATTAGTTCCCACTGTGACCGTTGGACCGATCGAGCTCCCGGGTGATATCTAAACACGTTTCACACATCCAATCCAAATTGCCTTCCACATAGGCCATATTTGGAGTGATGGTGACTCGAGGCTAGATCCCAATCCGCACTCGGGTTGCACGCTCTCGGTGAGTTAAGAGGCGTTGGATATCGTATTCGGTGGTTTGGGGGCGTTGGACCCCGTGCAACACGCAACCTATTGGCTCGGGTCCGAACCGCAATAAATCATCATAGGCAAAGACAAAACGGAAGAAAACTGATAAAACTGACACAATGCAGACAACAACTGACAATTGTCGGTGAATACAGACAAGTGGTGTGTTAAATCGAATGTACGTGATTTAACCAGTTATTACCCGTGGTTGATTGGCAAACAATGTATCTAACCTAGGCAAACATAGAGGGCGGGCTAGGATAAGGTTCTAAGCCGATTACATGTGTGTGTTTGTTTTATGACTCTTATTCAGTTAAGTGTCACTGCGGTTTCACCAAATTAGCCAAACTCGTGTTTTGACTCTAGTTTGGAATCTATCATTCCGCCTATCCATTATCTAGTGTTTGATTAGGCCGGATGTATGATTAGTCCGATTCTTTGTATTTTTGTAACTGAAATAAAATGCTCCCCAATGAATCTACTATAGGGAGATAGAAACACCGAAAGTGGACGGAATGGGCCGTGCGAATGAGACTCGCACCCGAACGGGTAGCCCTTTTTCGTCCATAGATCGAGGTGTTTCCGACTCCCTAACGCCTAGGGTATCGGTGAATCACGGAATGACGATTATGCCCTTGGAGGATAAGATTACAAGGTTCGAAAATAAATCGAAGATCGCGTCACACGAAGGAATCTAAGAAGGACTCTCGCGCCCCGACTCGGGCCACCTCAAATTGGGCCCAGGCTCGAGTCATGGCACGTGAGTATTCCCTAGACATCAATTATATTCTTGTTTCGCGACTCGGTATTTTGAAATTGTGAAATTTTAATGGAAAAGGGCATTCTCGCCATTCCATAAATCATCGATGCATTTACAAATTAATAACCAATTTATCCAATTATTTAATCCAAGTGCTTTTATTAGCCGAATGACACACCCCGTTTATCCCGTTCGTAAGATTTTTGATGTTTATTATCTCGTGTCGCGATTGCGGTTTTGGCGGATGAGGTTCGGGTCTAGCATATCCGATAAGTAATAAACGCGTGAGCGACGATTTAAAGGAAATGTAATTACGAACAATTCCGAGGACCGGCTTTGGAGTAATGGAGATGCCAACTGAGACTCCCGCGAGGTCACGGATGATTCGGCCGCCTCTCAAAGGTGAGTGGCCGAATACTCCTTGACCCGGCTTGAGCCTCGGTAGGTCTTTCACGTTGCTCCTAACTGTCCCTCGCATGCAACAAATAACCCATACGTGATAATAACACACATTCCACCAAGTCGACATTAACACGACCCCGATTTGTGCAAATAAACATACGAGACACTCAAAGAACATCATATTCGCGAAATCGACAATCAATATTAACTCATTTCACGATAACCTTAGGAACAATGCACGGGAATCACACGGCCTCAAGGGAAGAGGAGCCCCAAGCATGGTTTTCAGAATCATGATTCGAATCGTAGAATCGTACGATTCTACGGAGTCATCCGATTCCGATTCGGGTAGGTGAGTCGGAAAATGCATAATCGGAACTGAATCGGGCTTTGAATCGCGGAATCGCGGAATCGGGCCGATTCTGCGATTCCGGATCCAGCCCAGATTGGGGCAAAGCCCAGGCCTCATTCGGGCCGTTTGTGGTAGTCGGGCCTAAGCCCAGCCCATTTCCGCTAAGCCCAACAGTCCCCCCCCCCCCCCCCCCCCACTAACCCCCCTTCCTTCCTTTCCCCGTTCTTCTCTGAATCTTCTTCCTCCCCGAGTCGCGAAAATTGAGTGCCCTAACCCTAACACATCTCCGGTTCCAAGTTTCTCTCAGGCGATCGGCGATCCTCCGTGAAGATTCAGCCCAAGCTCACATCTCCGGTTCCGAGTTTCTCTGCGACTTCCGAGCCATCTCCGATTCCAAGTTTTAGTCCGACTTCGCTTCCGAATTTTCGAGTTTCAGTCCGAGACTCCAAGCTTCACTCAGTCCGCTTTTCATCCGAGGTTCCAAGTTTCTCTCCGGCGGTCCTCTGTGAAGATTCAGCCCAAGCTCCGACGACCTTCAAGCTGTTCCGGTTCCGACTTTCGCGATCATCTGTTTTGTTCCGAGTTCCGAGTCTTCCGACTATCGAGTTTCAGTCCAAGACTCTGAGGTTCCGAGCTTCAGTCCGAGCTTCAGTCCACTGCCCAAGCTTCGATCGCAGAAAAGATCAAACACCGAGCTTCAGTCCAAGCTTCAGGTCAGTCCAGACTCTGCCCACTGCTAAAATTGAAATTGAAATTGCTGAAATTGAAATTGAATCTGTGAGTTGAAATTGAAATTGCTAAAATTGTTGAAATTGAAATTGAAATTGCTGAAATTGAAATTGAATCTGTGAGTTGAAATTGAAATTGCTGAAATTAAACAATAAGCATGAAAGAACCAGTTTTGTTGATCAGCTGCTAATTCAATCAATTGTCAGGATTAGTTACAGAATTACTGGATAACATTAGATTCGTGTCCGTAGTTGTCATAAATTTCGACTTGTTTAACTTCTGTTGCAGTCAGGCCAACCAAAAGGCACAATTCCGTCATGACAGATCATAGATCTTCCCGTTATGCTAATCGGCACTCTATAATGTTTGATAATGTTCTAAACAGGTTTCCAGGTGTGCTACTCACTCTGTGAGTTGAAATTGAAATTGCTGAAATTGAAATTGAAATTGTTGAAATTGTTGAAATTGAAATTGAAATTGCTGAAATTGATGATGATGATGTTAGTGATGATGAAGATTTGAATGAGATTTGATCTGTCTGTTCATTTTATGTTATCAGTTATGACTTATGTTGTTAACTTTTTATTTCGGGAGTTTGATTTGGAATTTTAGACTTATGAATTTCGATAATTTGTAATGATATTTTGTGTTTTTATCATTTTATGACTTATTGTTGATTTGTTGGTTTGTGGTTTTTATTTGAATGAATAAAGATTGATTTTTTTTACTCAGAATGTATGCTACATATATATATATATGCTATTTTTTAAAATTTTTTTTAATTATAGGTAGAATCTTACGATTCACGATTCGAATCGCGATTCACGATTCTACGACCCTCGACCGATTCTACCTAAAATCGCGATTCTGAAAACCTTGGCCCCAAGGCTTCGGAAAGGCCAAGGAACCTCACGGCCCTCGTCGCAAGGGCATGGCCGTGGGTTCCTTGACATAACCGAACCCTCCAAGGGCTCTCCCTCCTAGATCCCGAGCCATTCCCTTCACTTAACCATATCACAACCACGGTTAGGGACTTCCCGTGCATGGAGACGGTCTATTCCGGGAAGAGGAGAGGGTCATGGACCCTAGGAGGCCATATAGGCTCACGGCCCTCCTTCATGAGGTTCGGCCGAGAGGCTCTATGGCCTCCTCAAGTCCATGCCGATCTCCTTCGCTCGGATCCGACCCCCCTAGCACTATACATGCATATTAATACGACGTGATGACATGAATAATAATAAAATACTTACCACGATGCATGGCATGCATGGGAACATCCGGTTTTAAAAGAAAGCGACATTTTCATGCATTTGGGTCTTTCGGATCATATAAACATTTCATACAAGCAATGACCGAGGGTCTTAACTTCTCTAGGTTATGAAGAATCGTTACCTAGCCTCGATGCACGAGGAAAAGAGTCGGGGAAGCGGCCGTGGGAATCGCAAGACTCGGATAGGTGGCTACGGGTGAGGGACCCGAGAGTTGGCAACCGCGACAGTCCGTGGAAAAACGGGTCGGCACGTGAGCTCCGGGCACGGCACGGTGCGAGGCCGGGCTCGTTGGACTCCTTAGGGGCAGATCTAGGTGTTCGTGAATGGTCCCGAACGTGCCGAAGCCTAGACAAACCCGAAATAGTGAGATAAAGTCCGGTAAGAAAATAGTAACCCGATAGAGAGGAACCAGAGGAAAAGGGAGTTGTGCACCGTCGGTTGGCCCTCGGACCGTGACCACCTCTTCACTGGGGAGGGTGAGAGTTGTAAGGAACCCTTTGAACGTGATGGCACGACTCGCCGAAGTCGTGGGAAGGAAAGGCACGCGTGGAGGGTTCCGGTGCGCGCGGTTAGGGGTCTCAGGACCCGGTTGTGCTTACGGCTGGAACGGGGTGTTGGGGACCTCAAATCGAAAATCTAAGCCCGGAAACGGACTTAGGGGGTGGGAAATATGTAGGCTAGGGAGTTTGATGATTTTTGGCTTAAGTCGGGTCGGGTGGTTACCGGAATACCGGATGGTTTTCCGGCGATTTTGGCCGATTTTGGCCTTGGCACGGGCTGGACGAATGAGGGGGAGTGGGCTGGAGCTAGAGAGGTTTTTAGAGAGAAGTTGGCTTGAGAGAGAGTGGAGTTGAAGAAGTGATTAAGTTAAATGATCAATGGGAACTTATAGGATATGCTAATGACTTGCTTTGGGGAAGTTAATTGCGGTTTAGTGGGCTTGATGGGCTGCCGAAAATGGGTTAGGGGGCTGCCGAAATTGGAGGGAAGATTAGGGAGGGGAAAGTGTCATGTAAAGTGTGGGGAAAGGAAGGGAAAGAGTGATGGGTGTGATAGGAAGTGATAGGAAGTGAAAGATGTGAGGGAAAATTCAAATTGTGTGGTGGGGAAGCCTTGGAGCCGCCGGCCATGGATTGAGCCGTGGCTCATTGCGGGAGAGCCGAGCTTGGAGGGGTTGAGCCGTGGCTTGGGGTTGAGCCGCGGCTTGACGGCTTGGCTTGGCTGGGCTGAGATGTGGGTCCCATTCGATTGAGAGAAAAGCCAGAAAATGCTTGAAACTTGATTGAGCTTGCATCCGATCTTTGATGTCCGATTAATTTGAAGATTTGGAATGCTTGAATGACGAGGATTTGAATGAGTCTAATATCGCCATGCGTCGCGAGAACGAACGTTCGGGCGACTCGGTGCCTTGAGAGTCGGTTTTGCCATGTTTGGACGTTCGGAGCGGGGTTTAGCGTCCCCCGATCCCCGATTGCTCTTTGTGCATCCTGACATTTGTTTCAGTGGCCCTTGTGCCCCGTGGGGGATCGTTGGCTCGTCGCCCTCGGCCGAGGACCGTCAGCCCGGGGAGGCCTAGGGACTTGTGACTGGGATTTTCTCAGTGTTCCCTGAATGTCTTGAGGTGCTCGGGGATCATTATGAGGTGCTCGGGGATCGTTGTGATCTCTGTTTTTCGTGGACGTGCCCCGAAGGCTCGCCGGGAGACGTTCGTGACCATTGGAACGTCCCTCGGGAAACCAAGTCGAGTTCCGGAAGGTCATCTGAGGTTTGTTCCCCGACCTTGGTGGTCCTTGGGTGCCTGTAGGCCCGTTTCCGGGTGCCGTTTACTTGTCAGTGGGTCGGGCCCCGGGAGCTCTGTCAGAAAAGGCGTCCGTGAGAGATCGGGGTGTCCCGGCTCATGTGGTTTGCCCCGGAAATGCGTTCGGACGTGTCGTTGGTCACTTTGGCACTGAGAGGGATTTTTGGTGTCCCATATTGGGCACCTTTCGGTGCTTCGGTGACTCGGTGATGAATATTGCCATAGTGCCAGCTCCGTCGTTTTCGGGATTCCTTGTTCGTTCGTTTTTCTGACTGCTCTTTTCGGCTTTTCTAATTGACCCAGCTCTTCTCCCATTGTTAGTGACTCCGTGGCCGCACCTTCACCTCCGATTGCCGGGTGGTGAATAGTAACCCGGGCTTTGATCGGGGATTCTCGTGTGGGAAGCCGGTGGGCCAAAATGGGGTGCTGACAGCTTGCCCCTCTTTGGTTGCGTGCTCGGTTAGAGGATGTAGCCAAAGATCGTGAGAGGCACCCTTTATTGGTCCCGGCGACCGCTTCTGTCGTCGCTCTCCATGGTAGCTCGCCCCTCCTATCATGAGATAGTAGCATGGTTGGGATTTGGAGGATGTGAAGTGGTAGGTGAAGGGCCGAAGCCCGCGGAAAGCATGTAAAGTGGACGCGAAGTCCGGAAAGCAGTAAATGTGGACACGAAGTCCGCGGACGCGAAGTCCGGAAAGCAGTAAATGTGGACGCGAAGTCCGGAAAGCGGTAAAGTGGACGCGAAGTCCGGAAAGCGGTAAACCGGACGCGAAGTCCGGAAAGCAGTAAACCGGACGAGAAGTCCCGAAAGCAGTAAACCGGACGCGAAGTTCGGAAAGCGGTAAACCGGACACGAAGTCCGTGGACACGAAGTCCCAAATGTAGTAAAACCGGACGCGAAGTCCGGAAAGCAGTAAACCGGACTCGAAGTTCGGAAAGCAGTAAACCGGACGCGAAGTCCGGAAAGCGGTAAACCGGACGCGAAGTCCCGAAAACAGTAAAGCGGACGCGAAGTCCAGAAAGCAGTAAACCGGACGCGAAGTCCCGAAAGCAGTAAACCGGACGCGAAGTCCCAAAAGCAATAAACCGGACGCGAAGTCCGGAAAGTAGTAAACCGAACGCGAAGTCCCAAAAGCAGTAAACCGGACGCGAAGTCCGTGGACGCGAAGTCCGGAAAGCAGTAAACCGGACGCGAAGTCCGGAAAGCAGTAAACCGGACGCGAATTCCAGAAAGCAGTAAACCGGACACGAAGTCCAGAAAGCAGTAAACCGGACGCGAAGTCTGGAAAGCAGTAAAGTGCGCAGAGTATAAGGGAAGGTAAGGGCGGGGATGGATGCTAGGCGGTATGTCGGGGACGTCGGCAGAGGTAGATAGTCCCATTCCAAGTTGAGCTTGTTATTTGTTGTTTCCTTGAGCTAGGGTCAAGGGGATTCTCTATTATGCCCTCCATTCGGTTCGAAGCCCCGATCTGTCGCGCAAGCCAATCGCGCGTTCGTCAAGAAAGAGATGCCCTCTGGGATTCCCAATCACACTTGTGCACGGAGACAGGGAAACCTACAAAGGATGTCAGTTGCGCTCAATCGGTGAGACGGGATACATGTAAGAAGAATCTATGTAAAGATGTGTCGGGGATTTGGTATCGGTGACCGTTGCAGGGTGGTCGTGTCCCTATCGGAGAATGGCTTTTTCTGAAACGAGTAGCCCGTAGAATATGTGCGTAAAGGTAAAAGGAGGGATCTTATGGGATCCTCCAAGTCAAGGATACGTTGATTCGACCCCCATTTCGAAGCGGGTCTCGAACCTTGAGAGTCAAAGAGAGTTTGCTTGCGTCGGAGAGTGCCGAACCACTACTCGGTGTAGCTTCACAGGGGAAGTGTCGCTTTTCTTTTGTGGTCGAGCCGACATTATCCCCTAACTTTTGCCTAGGCCGCAGGATGCGTGACAGCCTAGTGGGGTATTTTATTTAGTTTTTCTGACATGAATGCTCACCTTTTGCTACGATCCCCCATGTTTGGGTGGGATCGCACCCCTCGGGTCCTGTAACTTTTGCCTAGGCCGCCTCGGAGAGGTTTTCGACCTGGCGAGGAAGTGACTTGTGCTCTCATTTTGCCGCAACTCCCCTTTGCGGGATTTTAAGTCGTGCCACTCGTTCCCTAGCTTTTGCCTAGGCCGCCTCGAAGAGGTTTTCGACCTAGCGGGAAAATTTATTTTTTTCTCTCAAGAAAGTTTAGTATTGGACAAATTGTGGGAATTGATGCTCGTCCACTGTCAGCACCCCATTTTGGCCCACCGGCTTCCTACACGAGAATCCCCGGTCAAAGCCCGGATTACTATTCATCACTCGACAATCGGAGGCGAGCATGCGGACACGGAATCATGAAGCACAGGAGAGAAGCATGGTCCACTGAGAGGACAGGGGAGAGCAATCAGAAAGGCAAACAGACGACAAATCTCGGAGCAACAGGAGCTGGCACTACGGCACTATTCATCGCCGGATCACCGGAGCGTCAGAAGATATCCAATATGGGACTTTAAAAATCCCTCTTGGTACCAAAATGACCAATGGCACCTCCGACAGCATTTCAGAAGCCTCCTGCTTAAGCCGGGGCACTCCCGAACATTTACAGACGCCTTCCTGACGGGGCTCCCGGGACGCCCGATCCACAGACAAGTAAACGGCACCGGAAACGGGCCTGCATGCACCCAAGGACCACCAGTACCATGGAACAGGATTCAGACTGCGTTTCGGAGTTCATCTTGGTCTCCCGAGTGGATCCCGACCCGGGAAAAAGATGCCCTTTTCTACAAAAAGACATAGCCGGAGACCTTTTTAACAAATCGCCAGTGCACGAAATATGCGCCAATCAATCCCAGGGACCTCAAGGGCTTGGGAGATAAACCCCGATCGCATTGCATAATCCATTTAGGTTTCCCGAGTACCATTCCGGTAATAAAAGGGTCCCTTTCACGGGGAATCTTGTGCTCAAAGCACATTCGGGTAAATGTTGACGTCCGAGCTTCACACCACTCACTTCTTACAACTCCTAGGACTAGGGAAATCATTTCGCCTTGGGCCAAGTAAATCAATTAGGTCTCCCGAGTGACATTTCAGTGGTCCTGAACGCCTCTCGGCAAACCTTCGGGACTCGTTTCTAACAAACGGAGATCGCAGTGGTCTCCAAACACATCAAAACACTTGGGAAACACTGAGAAAGCCCCGTTCGCGGATTCCTAGGTCATCTCCGGTTATCGATCTCCAGCCGGGGTCGGCGAGTAAACCGTTTCGCTCAATGTGGAAAATACACCGATGCGAGCCTTACAACCCGCAAAAGTGCAAATAGGCGTCAGAAGCGGACAACTCCGCTCCGATCATCCAAATAGAGCAAAACCGGCTTTCGAGTTCCCGAGTCATCCGAGCATTCGCTTTCAAAAAGCATGTCAATATTAGGCTCATTAAAATCGTATTCGCGCGCATATTGATAGTTCGTCATTCAAGTGAACCACGGAAATCGAACACACGATCAATCGAGCCCCGAGCTTCTTCCGGCTTTCTTTCTAGTCAAGTGGGACCCATAAGCTAGCCAAGCCGAGCCAAGCCAAGCTAAGCCGCAAGTCATGGCTTCTCTCTAGGGGTGGCTAAAAGCAAGCCAACTCTCCCCCATCCACCCATTTCAAAATATCTCTTACACACTTCCCATCCATCCTTCCATCCATCAACTCTCATTTCCCTTCTCTTCCTTTCCCCACACTCAACAAGACAACTTCCCCACCCTAATCTTCCCTCCAAAATTCGGAACCCCTAAGCACCCCCCTCTAATTGCACTTAAACTCACTAATTTGGCTCATTAAGGCATCCTATAAGTGCCTAATTGCAAAACACTTTAAAAAAAACTCCTCTTGCACTCTCTCTCTAGCTTTCTCACTCAAAAACTATCTCAAATTCCTCTCAAACTCCAACAATTCGTCCAGCTTTCCCTCAGCCCGAAACCAAGGCAAAATTGCCGGAAAACTCAACCGTTTTCCGGCGACCGCCATCCAACCTTAGCCAACTTCAACCAAACTTCATATCCCACACGTATTCGACCTCCCGAGTCCATTTCCGGTGTTAGTTTCAGCATTTGAAGCTCCCAGCATGCATTTCCAGCCCAATCCAGAATCGGGTCCCTAGGGAGTTTCCCGGTTTCTAGGCGAGTTCTTCCTTCCCGACTTATCCGAGCCTCAAACAAACTTCATACCCCACATGTATTCGACCTCCCGAGTCCATTTCCGGTGTTAGTTTTACGATTTGAAGCTCCCAGCAGCCCGAACCAGCTCTGTCCAGAACCGGGCTCCTTAGACGGTTTCACGGCTTTCCGGGCTTCTTCAACGCCACTCCTTCCCACGACCATGGCGAGGCGTGCCATCACTTCATAGGGGTTCCTCACAAACCTCACTCTTCCTCGTGACAAGGTGGTTGCGTGCCGAGAGCCGTTCAACCGTGCACCACCGCCATTTCTCTCCTTTCTCCCTTCACAGATTTTTTCCAGTTTGTACCAGTTTTCTTTGCATCTTTCAAGAAAATAGACATGTCTAATCCTCATGAAACCACTGCAGGTATGCTCCTCACTCAGTTAGGAGTCCAATGCCACCGATCTCGCACCAAAAGACCACCGGGAGCCTCCCGTAGAGTCGTTTCTTCATCGGGTGCCAGTCAGGTCTTTTCCTCTGGTTGTCTTTTCTAACCCGAACTTTGCAGGGATGTACAGGTCAGCTCAGGTTGAATCTCGCTACGAGCCACCCATCACCGTGCTCCTCACTCAGTTAGGAGTCCAATGCCACCGACCTTGCATCAAAAGACCACCGGGAGCCTCCTGTGGAGCCGTTTCTTCATCGGGTGCCAGTCGGGTCTGTTTTGACCCGACTGGGTCTGTCCTTTTTTTACTGACCCGACTTTGTTTTTGATTTCCGGAAAATCTACGGATGCTCTCCTCCCGAAACCACCACAGGAGCGATCCTTAGTCTCTTGGGAATCCAAAGCAACTGGCCCCGCGCGAAAATTCCATCCCGATCAACCGGTACAGCCCCGACAAGCCAGACTGCCAGTCGGGTCTGCCAGTCGACCCGACTGCACCGGTTCGGGTCTGTTCGTTCCAACCGAGTCTCCCGACTCCCTTTGCCACTTCTCCGACTCTTTCCTCGTGTTCCGAGGCTAGGTAACATTCCTCTACGACTTAGAGAAGCTAGGATCCCCGATGTTTGCTTGTTATGAAGTGTTAATGTGATTTATAAACCGGAAATCATGAAAGTTGCTATTTTTCTTCTAGATCCGGACTTCCTCATGCCTTTCCATGCACATACGTCCATCATATTCCATTTATGTGCTCATATCATATCCGTATGAAGCATAAGTTCATGTGCCATGATAGGAAAAGATCCAAATCGGGGCCGAAGAGACCATCCCGACCCGTGTGAGCCACGGAAGCTCCCGGTCATTCTTGATGGAATACGGCCGAGAGGTTCCTTGGACCACACAAGTCCGGGAGGCCCTCTTTCGCCTCGAGATGGGCCGATTCCCGTGTTTTATCCGTTTTGTTATCACTTGAGTCGATGCCGTTTTATTGATTCCGCTTAAATATTTTGTTCGTGCGTGTTTGTATGCTCTTTTGCGTGATTATGACCATGGCGGCATTGATGTGATTAAAACGTGTGTTATTATCGTGTTTGATGTATCATGCATGTAAGATACGATCGTCACCGAATAATTTCACGAATGGGAGAAACGGGACGTATCATTCGGCTAATTAAATCACTTGGACCAAATAATTGGGTTAATCGATCCTTAATTCGTAAACGCATCGATGGTTTACGGAACGGCGAGAATGCCCTTTTTCACTAAAATTCACAATTTCAAAATACCGAGACGCGTAACACGAATAGAATTGACGTCTAGCGAGTACTCACGTGCCTTGACTCGAGTCCGGGCCCAATTTGAGGCGGCCCGAGTCGGGGCATGAGAATCCTTCTTAGACTCCTTCATGTGACGCAAATCTCCAATTTATACACGAACATCACAATTTTATCATCCAAGGGCATAACCGTCATTCCTTGATTCACCGATACCCTAGGCGCTAGGAAGCCGGAAACGCATCGATCTATGGACGGAAAAGGGCTACCCGTTCGGGTACGAGTTTCATTCACACGGCCCATTCCGTCCACTTTCGGTGTTTCTATCTTCCTATCGTAGATTCGGTGGGGAGCATTTTATTTCAGTTACAAAATACAAAGAACCGGACTAATCATACATTCGGCCTAATCAAACACTAGATAATGGATAAGCGGAATGATAGATTCCAATCTAGAGTCAAAACACGAGTTTGGATAATTCGGTGAAACCGTAGCGACACTTAACTGAACAAGAGTCTTAAAACAAACACACACATGTAATTGGCTTAGAACCCTATTCTAATCCACCATCTATGTTTGCCTAGGTTAGATACATTGTTTGCTAATCAACCCCGATTAATAACTGATTAAATCACGTACATTCGACTTAACACACCACTTGTCTGTATTCACCGACAATTGTCAGTTGCTTTCTGTATCGTGTCAGTTACATCAGTTTTCTTCAGTTTTATTCTTGCTTTTGATGATTTATTGCGGTTCGGGCCCGAACCCATAAGTCACGTGTTGCATGGGGTCCAACGCCCCAAATCACCGAACACGAGGTCCAACGCCTCTTAACTCACCGAGCGCGTGCAACTCGAGTGCGGAATGGGATCTAGCCTCGATTCACCGTCACGCTCCGAATACGGCCTATGTGGAAGGCGGATTTGGATTGAGCGCGTGAAACGTGTTTAGATATCACCCGGGAGCTCGATTGATCCAACGGTTACAGTGGAAACAAGTCGTTTTTCTGCAAACCGACGGTTCGATCGGACCCGACCCCTGGCTCTTTGAGCCCGCGTTGCCTTAATTTATTTATCTGTTATTCAAAATACACGGTGAGCAGGAGCGGAATAGTGGCCCAATGCAAACCGATCGGGATCCATTTACTTATTCGGTTATACTTTGTAATTGTTCGAGAGAACATTGTGAGGATTCTATTTGTATGTTCATTCATCTCCTTGTAAGGATCCCCGATCGGTGAGCGAGAGGTCCGAGTGCTGGATCGGTTAAGTTGATCTATCGCCACCAAAGGGTGAGTAAGCTTGGATACTCGTGGTTTTGGTTCACGCAGGGAATCAACCATCACGGTTCGATGAACTGTAACGCTAAGATAGTGAACCGACTCCTCGATGCACAAGCCTACTCATCTTTCGGACTCTTGGTCCAACTTGATCAATTCATCGAATTTACGGTGTCAAAACGGGCGAGTCGAACGCAACTCTAAATCACGCGGTAAATAAACAAAATGGCAAGCCTAGCAAGCTAGAGTACCGAGAGGGCGTGCGGGATATAGGCCCGCACGTAATAGAACCCCCGAATTCGGAATTTTCGGTTCCGTACGACCATTGCCTTAGCATTTAGGTGTATCCCGTACCCCTAGACCCGGGTAACTTGCCGGCCCTCGACCCTCGGGTCGTAAAATGGCAAGTGGCGACTCCTTCTCTCACGCGTGTCCGTCACGCGTCCCCCCCCCCCCGGGAAGGTGGACACTCCCAAGCCGCGTTTGCTTAGGCGCGCGCATGCGTGCCCCGACGAGATGAAATTCGGGTGCGCACAGCTTGGCGACTCCGCTGGGGACATCTAGAGGGTTCGGGCTCAATCCCGTTTGCTTGCTTGCTTGTTTATTTACTGCTTTCCGTCGTTTACCGCTTATCTATTTACGCACATTTATTTCACGTATGCATTGCATATCATACTAGTTTCTTAGGTACCTTGTCCGACATCCCACGGGCACCAATATAGGAAGCTAGGTTAGTCAGAGGTTCCGAGTAAGGGAACGGATCGAGTCGGCTATGCCACCGAACCGGCCCCCAAAGATCCTCGCTCGATTTCAAGGAATTCACACCCTTGAGTCGGGAGCCCCCATCCATAGATAGCACGGTCCCTGTAGCACCGAACCTTGCATCGTGCTATGCCTCCATGCAAGCCTTCAACCCGACTCCGACAAATAGTCCATCAGGTCGGCCTGCGTGCCACTTTGAGTCTCTTCTATTTCGAGAGGGATGTACATGTACCTTGTAATTTATATTAAGCCGTGGGCATTTACTCTCTTCGTACACATGCATCATGCAGTTTTCAAAAATTAGGATGTCATTCATGTTGACGAGTCCTAAACGGAGTTTCCTGTCGTCTTGGTAAGGGACGCCTTGCTCGGCCTCCTGCCCGCGCCTCGACAAAGTCCGCCAACACACGAAGACCTCACCGACTTGCCACAGAACGCAAATGGGGTATATTCCGGGACAAAATGATCGACCTCATCAACACTAGGTTCGATCACCGAGAGGTCGCTGAGAGATGAAGAACTCGCCGGCCAACCACCTTAGAGGGATCTCTCCCAAACCCGTGCCAAGATGCAGAGATGCGGTCAGGAGCTTGCTTGAGCGAACGCCGCCCTAGAGAGGTCTAGGAAGAGGGCTCGAGGAGGCCCACACATGCACTCTAGGATAGATATCTCCGCAAGGCCCTCGCCTAGACCCGGTGCTTTCCAAGGCGGCGTTCGCTCAAACCCCGAGTGTGGTGGCAAATCAGCTTAAGGCTCTATTTTACAAAATTTGCATTGTACTTTGAACCTTTCGAGTCAATGTGAACGACAACATTAGCTTTTGAAAACTCACGTACTGCATGCATCCTATCCATTTACTGTTTTACACGACAATTAACACTACCACACGGTAGACAAAGTTGTGACCGCCTTTGCAGGTGGACCTCTCGTGGTCCTCACCCTTCCTCCACGGCGAGACGATCGGTAGCTCAAGGGCCAACCATCCAGGCAACACTAACTCCCCATTAATCCCGCGCAATCGATTATGTCATTGCATGGTTGAGCACACGTCCCTCTATGCTACAAGTGCTTCCATCAGCACAACTGAGCGTGCCATTTCCGCGTCGTGCGAGCATGCCTCCACCTTCTCCATGCACACACCCTCGGCGTGCTCGTACGACGCCTACCAGGCTAGTTCAATCCCCTAAGCCCTTACGCTGAAATCGCGAATATGGTTTACTCCTTCATTGTTTTCTTTTCCCATTGTAGGAAATTCTACACAAGAAGACAGCCTGAATACTGATCGACCACAATTGAGACAACAAACGTCTTCCATCCATCCAGCTCCTTGGGATTTCAACACTGAGTCCACATCCCTGCTCCACAAAGCAAGACCGCAAGTAAATCAGCGTCACCGCATTGCAGCGCTTCACGCTATTCCTCAGCATTGACATTTGCTTTCGCATTTCTTGCACTTTCCTATCAACCCCGCATTTATTGCATCGGGCTTCGGCCCCTCATCGGGCTTTGGCCCGCATCGGGCTCCGGCCCCGCATTTACTGCATCGGGCTCCAGCCCTGCATCGGGCTCCGGCCCCGCGTTTACTGCATCGGGCTTCGGCCCCGCATCGGGCTCCGGCCTCGCATTTACTGCATCGGGCTCCGGCCCCGCATCGGGCTCCGGCCCCGCATCGGGCTTCGGCCCCTCATCGGGCTTCGGCCCCGCATCGGGCTCCGGCCCCGCATTTACTGCATCGGGCTCCGACCCCGTATTTACTGCATCGGGCTCCGACCCCGTATTTACTGCATCGGGCTTCGGCCTCGCATCGGGCTCCGGCCCTGCATCGGGCTCCGGCCCCTCATCGGGCTTTGGCCCCGCATCGGGCTCCGGCCCCGCATTTACTGCATCGGGCTTCGGCCCCGCATCGGGCTTCGGCCCCGCATTTACTGCATCGGGCTCCGGCCCCGCATTTACTGCTTCGGGCTCCGACCCCGCATTTACTGCATCGGGCTTCGGCCTCACATCGGGCTCCGGCCCTGCATCGGGCTCCGGCCCCTCATCGGGCTTTGGCCCCGCATCGGGCTCCGGCCCCGCATTTACTGCATCGGGCTTCGGCCCCGCATCGGGCTCCGGCCCCGCGTTTACTGCATCGGGCTTCGGCCCCGCATCGGGCTCCGGCCCTGCATCGGGCTCCGGCCCCGCAATTACTGCATTGGGCTTCGGCCCCGCATCGAGCTCCGGCCTTGCATCGGGCTCCGGCCCTGCATCGGGTTCTGGTCCCGCATTTACTGCATTAGGCTTCGACCTCACATCGGCCTCCGGCCCTGCATTTACTTTTGGGTTTCGGCCTTGCATCGGGCTCCGGGCCCCACTTTTGGGCTTTAGCCCCACTTTTGGGCTTCGGCCCCACTTTTGGGCTTCGGCCCCTCATCGGGCCTCGGTCCCGCATTTGCTGCTTTTGGGCTCCGGCCCCGCATTTACTGCTTTCAGGTTTTGACACCTCGCGTTTACTGCTTTCAGGCTCAACTAAAATCCAAAATCGACTTGGATTCAAATTCATCCAAGCGATACTCCGAGGAGCAAGTCTAATCCTTCAACCGCAAAAGATCACAGGCAACAGCTCCGACGAACAGAGCATGGCCCTGCCCACCCGCCGCGAAAGTCACTAGCACGATCACATCTCCGACCGGAGAATGATCCCTGCCCACCCTCCGCTGTGGCCATCAACCAGCCACTGGGGCAACATGCACTCTTCCCTAAACTCTCTTTTACATTTATTCATGAATGGGCTCCAGGCATGAACAAACCCTTCAAGTGGCACTTGGACCATCCCAGAGATGCTCTATTGGTTCTGTCGGACCTATTCGACTCTCCTGTCCTCATTGGACTCGGCTCCTCGAGCCTTCCCTAGGACGGCTGCGCATGCCAACCCGTAATCAGGGAAAGTACACCTATATGGCCCTAGTCACGGTTTGCCCACTCCAGGGTGGTGATGACTAAACTCTCGGAATTGAGTGTCCCTCACGCGCGGCACTCCATGGGTCGCACGCTGGACGATGGGACTTCCCATGGGATCACTTTACATTTCTTACCACATATTCCACCGCATAATCGCCTAATGCATCATCCTCTTTGTCATCCTTCACAGGGACACACCGGTCACGGGCGAAGAGCGATACACGGGTTCACATCCCCTTGAGAGTTCCTCTCGGACCCTTCCCTCATACTTTGACGAGGGAGGTTTCCGACGAATATGTACCCCCCACGAAGCCGAAGACAGGGACAATCGAACAAACCGTTCAAATTGGGCCCGGGGCAAATCGGGCCTTCCCCACTGTAAAGAACTATCACTGACAACATGCAACGATAAGCCCTGAGGTAGGACACATTCGGCTTCAAGAGTGCCTATCATCCAAAGGGCACCCTCCACGGGAGCGACAATGCACAATTGGGAGCGGCGATCGCACCAGACGCCCGACACAAATCACAAAGACCGGGGCATCCCCGTCCAACATTCACGCGGAGGCAACCTTGGTCACCCACACCCCTGGGGCAATTTTGTTTTCGTTTTAGACAATAGGGGAAAGGACTTGTAAAGTTTGCAAGGAAAAAGACACGAAGTTCGACTTTCGAGTGCATAAGAATCAGACTTCTGAGAAAACCAGCCATCACAAAATTGGGCTAGGACAACGAAGTACATCAGGTCTCCACGGGGCTAAGCAAACGAAAGTAGCCTCGGTGATGCAAAGTCGAGGAGTTTCAAACGAATACAAGGGGCACAATACAGACCCCAGCTGCAAGAAAAAAATAGAGCGAAAAGAAGCGGGAAAAACCCGCCAATGAAGAGAGAGAGAAAAGATGCGGGAAAAACCCGCCAATGAACAAAACAAGGCACCGCCGAGATATAAAACTCCGGCACCGCCAATTTGAAGAAGAAATCAACAAACCCCGACAAAAAGGGGGAGCAGCAGACGCAACTCCTCGACGGAGACAGAACGTAACGCACTTGGAAGTTGAATCCTTCGAACCCTTCCCCCTTGCAAACTCGTGAGACAAAAGAATCAAGCCCGCTAGGTCGAAAACCCCTCGGGGCGACCTAGGCAAAAACTAGGGCAGGAGAGAGGCACGACTGAAAATCCCGAGGCGGGCGGTCGTGGCAAAAGGAGAGCTCATCCCCTTTAGGTTGAGAGGTACGGCCCCGAGGCGGGTGACCGTAGCAAAAGGAGAGTAAAATGAGAGATAAACAAAACAGTCACCTTGGGCCTTCGCACACTGCGCGGACCAGGGAACCCCAAGGGAAATGACTAGGTTATCTACTCCAACACGATCCCCGATCGGCTCTCCTACCGAACTCAACCGTCCAAGGCGGATTCTTCTTCAAGCACAGCGGGCGACCAAGCACGCAATCCAAACAGCCAACACCAACCGAAGGACGGAAGAGAAGGGGGTACATCTCACGGCAAGCGTGAACTCGTGTATCCTTTTAGCCTTGGGCAACGTGCTCCCCAAGCTTTCTCTTTGTCATTGCACAACCCCAAAATGGGTCACAGCCACCCTTCAATCGGCTACCACAAAGCCAAAATCCTAGACATTTCTTTCCGGGAGTCTAGTCATAACACTCTGGAAATGACTAGACCGAGGTTTGACCAAATTTGAACAAAAATTCCCCATGCGGGTTACAAATGCAGCCGCCCTACGGCACCCTGATGAGAAAGGTCCTCAGCTCACGGGCGCGTCGAACAACCGATAGAACCGCTTGGGCACCTTTGAGAACGTCTCGATATGCCCATGCAAGACCAACAGGGGCCTTGGAGGCCTCGTATCGGGGCCTCTAAAAGCGGGACCCCCATTGGCATCACCAAAGCAAAACCTCTCCACGGGTCGCCCAAGCGACCGGAAACTGAAGAGCATGCGTTACAAACACTTCCTTTTACCTGTGCTTACAAATCACTAGTAATCCCATGACTTACTAATGATGTTAGGATCACAGGTACAACCACCCACAAGAACTACGGCGGATTCTGATTTCCGAACCCTCGGGATACGTAGGCGCTCTACCCTAGATCTCGAGTCCCTCATCGCATGACCGGGGCATCCCCGGCAAACTACAATCGCCCCTGCGATAAAGCTGGCACCTGGCAGAGCAACAAGCAATCGCCCTAGCAGCAAAGCCGGCTTCTGGCAGATCAAACCCACCGCCACCCCAGGGGCAGAGCACCGACGAAGCAACTTCATCGCGATGCGCATGGAACCCCAAGGAGCATCTCCTCCTTAACGGACTCATATCTGTCTCACGAGACAGGTCGTGCTATCGATACGCCGGAAGTCGTCGAGGGGTGCGCCGCACCGCCCAAACCGACGGTGTTCAAAGAAGGACAAACGATAAGAGATCATCATCAGTCGCCGCGCATGAAGCGCTCTAGATCCAAGCTCCAAGCGAGCCGTATCACACAGCGCTTTACGCAAATTCCAAACTTCGAATTCCTCCTAGGGTCCATCCCGACTTTTAAATTCCAGTTCAGGTCTATCCTGGCCCCTCAGGTCCATCCCGGCTTTTAAATTCCAGTTCAGGTCTATCCTGGCCCCTCGGGTCCATCCCGGCTTTTAAATTCCAGTTCAGGTCTATCCTGGCCCCTCGGGTCCATCCCGGCCTTTAAATTCCAGTTCAGGTCTATCCTGGCCCCTCGGGTCCATCCCGGCCTTTAAATTCCAGTTCAGGTCTATCCTGGCCCCTCGGGTCCATCCCGGCCTTTAAATTCCAGTTCAGGTCTATCCTGGCCCCTCGGGTCGATCCCGGCCTTTAAATTCCAGTTCAGGTCTATCCTGGCCCCTCGGGTCCATCCCGGCCTTTAAATTCCAGTTCAGGTCTATCATGGCCCCTCGGGTCCATCCCGGCTTTTAAATTCCAGTTCAGGTCTATCCTGGCCCCTCGGGTCCATCCCGGCTTTTAAATTCCAGTTCAGGTCTATCCTGGCCCCTCGGGTCCATCCCGGCCTTTAAATTCCAGTTCAGGTCTATCCTGGCCCCTCGGGTCCATCCCGGCCTTTAAATTCCAGTTCAGGTCTATCCTGGCCCCTCGGGTCCATCCCGGCCTTTAAATTCCAGTTCAGGTCTATCCTGGCCCCTCGGGTCCATCCCGGCCTTTAAATTCCAGTTCAGGTCTATCCTGGCCCCTCGGGTCCATCCCGGCTTTTAAATTCCAGTTCAGGTCTATCCTGGCCCCTCGGGTCCATCCCGGCTTTTAAATTCCAGTTCAGGTCTATCCTGGCCCCTCGGGTCCATCCCAACCTTTAAATTTCTGTTCAGGTCTATCCTGACCCCTCGGGTCCATCCCGGCCTTTAAATTTCTGTTCAGGTCTATCCTGGCCCCTCGGGTCCATCCCGGCTTTTAAATTTCTGTTCAGGTCCATCCTGGCCCCTCGGGTCCATCCCGGCTTTTAAATTTCTGTTCAGGTCCATCCTGGCCCCTCGAGTCCATCCCGGCTTTTAAATTTCTGTTCAGGTCCATCCTGGCCCCTCGGGTCTATCCCGGCTTTTAATTTCTTGTTCAGGTCTACCCTGGTTTCTCTCAGGTTTATCCTGTTTTCTTTCGGGTCTATCCCGGTTTCTTTCGGGTCCGTCCCGGTTCTAATTTCCCGCGCAATGTCCCATTATGTCCAAGCAATGAACGAGCAGCCATGGGGGGGGAACGGTATCAAAACGGTCGCTGCACCCAAAAGAGGGTGCTTCTCATAATCTTTGGCTACATCCTCTAACCGAGCATGCAACCAAAGAGGGGCAAGCTGTCAGCACTCCATTTTGGCCCACCGGCTTCCTACACGAGAATCCCCGGCCAAAGCCCGGATTACTATTCATCACTCGACAATCGGAGGCGAGCATGCGGACACGGAATCATGAAGCACAGGAGAGAAGCATGGTCCACTGAGAGGACAGGGGAGAGCAATCAGAAAGGCAAACATACGACAAATCTCGGAGCAACAGGAGCTGGCACTACGGCACTATTCATCGCCGGATCACCGGAGCGTCAGAAGATATCCAATATGGGACTTTAAAAATCCCTCTTGGTACCAAAATGACCAATGGCACCTCCGACAGCATTTCAGAAGCCTCCTGCTTAAGCCGGGGCACTCCCGAACATTTACAGACGCCTTCCTGACGGGGCTCCCGGGACGCCCGATCCACAGACAAGTAAACGGCACCGGAAACGGGCCTGCATGCACCCAAGGACCACCAGTACCATGGAACAGGATTCAGACTGCGTTTCGGAGTTCATCTTGGTCTCCCGAGTGGATCCCGACCCGGGAAAAAGATGCCCTTTTCTACAAAAAGACATAGCCGGAGACCTTTTTAACAAATCGCCAGTGCACGAAATATGCGCCAATCAATCCCAGGGACCTCAAGGGCTTGGGAGATAAACCCCGATCGCATTGCATAATCCATTTAGGTTTCCCGAGTACCATTCCGGTAATAAAAGGGTCCCTTTCACGGGGAATCTTGTGCTCAAAGCACATTCGGGTAAATGTTGACGTCCGAGCTTCACACCACTCACTTCTTACAACTCCTAGGACTAGGGAAATCATTTCGCCTTGGGCCAAGTAAATCAATTAGGTCTCCCGAGTGACATTTCAGTGGTCCTGAACGCCTCTCGGCAAACCTTCGGGACTCGTTTCTAACAAACGGAGATCGCAGTGGTCTCCAAACACATCAAAACACTTGGGAAACACTGAGAAAGCCCCGTTCGCGGATTCCTAGGTCATCTCCGGTTATCGATCTCCAGCCGGGGTCGGCGAGTAAACCGTTTCGCTCAATGTGGAAAATACACCGATGCGAGCCTTACAACCCGCAAAAGTGCAAATAGGCGTCAGAAGCGGACAACTCCGCTCCGATCATCCAAATAGAGCAAAACCGGCTTTCGAGTTCCCGAGTCATCCGAGCATTCGCTTTCAAGAAGCATGTCAATATTAGGCTCATTAAAATCGTATTCGCGCGCATATTGATAGTTCGTCATTCAAGTGAACCACGGAAATCGAACACACGATCAATCGAGCCCCGAGCTTCTTCCGGCTTTCTTTCTAGTCAAGTGGGACCCATAAGCTAGCCAAGCCGAGCCAAGCCAAGCTAAGCCGCAAGTCATGGCTTCTCTCTAGGGGTGGCTAAAAGCAAGCCAACTCTCCCCCATCCACCCATTTCAAAATATCTCTTACACACTTCCCGTCCATCCTTCCATCCATCAACTCTCATTTCCCTTCTCTTCCTTTCCCCACACTCAACAAGACAACTTCCCCACCCTAATCTTCCCTCCAAAATTCGGAACCCCTAAGCACCCCCCTCTAATTGCACTTAAACTCACTAATTTGGCTCATTAAGGCATCCTATAAGTGCCTAATTGCAAAACACTTTAAAAAAAACTCCTCTTGCACTCTCTCTCTAGCTTTCTCACTCAAAAACTATCTCAAATTCCTCTCAAACTCCAACAATTCGTCCAGCTTTCCCTCAGCCCGAAACCAAGGCAAAATTGCCGGAAAACTCAACCGTTTTCCGGCGACCGCCATCCAACCTTAGCCAACTTCAACCAAACTTCATATCCCACACGTATTCGACCTCCCGAGTCCATTTCCGGTGTTAGTTTCAGCATTTGAAGCTCCCAGCATGCATTTCCAGCCCAATCCAGAATCGGGTCCCTAGGGAGTTTCCCGGTTTCTAGGCGAGTTCTTCCTTCCCGACTTATCCGAGCCTCAAACAAACTTCATACCCCACATGTATTCGACCTCTCGAGTCCATTTCCGGTGTTAGTTTTACGATTTGAAGCTCCCAGCAGCCCGAACCAGCTCTGTCCAGAACCGGGCTCCTTAGACGGTTTCACGGCTTTCCGGGCTTCTTCAACGCCACTCCTTCCCACGACCATGGCGAGGCGTGCCATCACTTCATAGGGGTTCCTCACAAACCTCACTCTTCCTCGTGACAAGGTGGTTGCGTGCCGAGAGCCGTTCAACCGTGCACCACCGCCATTTCTCTCCTTTCTCCCTTCACAGATTTTTTCCAGTTTGTACCAGTTTTCTTTGCATCTTTCAAGAAAATAGACATGTCTAATCCTCATGAAACCACTGCAGGTATGATCCTCACTCAGTTAGGAGTCCAATGCCACCGATCTCGCACCAAAAGACCACCGGGAGCCTCCCGTAGAGTCGTTTCTTCATCGGGTGCCAGTCAGGTCTTTTCCTCTGGTCGTCTTTTCTAACCCGAACTTTGCAGGGATGCACAGGTCAGCTCGGGTTGAATCTCGCTACGAGCCACCCATCACCGTGCTCCTCACTCAGTTAGGAGTTCAATGCCACCGACCTTGCATCAAAAGACCACCGGGAGCCTCCTGTGGAGCCGTTTCTTCATCGGGTGCCAGTCGGGTCTGTTTTGACCCGACTGGGTCTGTCCTTTTTTTACTGACCCGACTTTGTTTTTGATTTCCGGAAAATCTACGGATGCTCTCCTCCCGAAACCACCACAGGAGCGATCCTTAGTCTCTTGGGAATCCAACGCAACTGGCCCCGCGCGAAAATTCCATCCCGATCAACCGGTACAGCCCCGACAAGCCAGACTGCCAGTCGGGTCTGCCAGTCGACCCGACTGCACCGGTTCGGGTCTGTTCGTTCCAACCGAGTCTCCCGACTCCCTTTGCCACTTCTCCGACTCTTTCCTCGTGTTCCGAGGCTAGGTAACATTCCTCTACGACTTAGAGAAGCTAGGATCCCCGATGTTTGCTTGTTATGAAGTGTTAATGTGATTTATAAACCGGAAATCATGAAAGTTGCTATTTTTCTTCTAGATCCGGACTTCCTCATGCCTTTCCATGCACATACGTCCATCATATTCCATTTATGTGCTCATATCATATCCGTATGAAGCATAAGTTCATGTGCCATGATAGGAAAAGATCCAAATCGGGGCCGAAGAGACCATCCCGACCCGTGTGAGCCACGGAAGCTCCCGGTCATTCTTGATGGAATACGGCCGAGAGGTTCCTTGGACCACACAAGTCCGGGAGGCCCTCTTTCGCCTCGAGATGGGCCGATTCCCGTGTTTTATCCGTTTTGTTATCACTTGAGTCGATGCCGTTTTATTGATTCCGCTTAAATATTTTGTTCGTGCGTGTTTGTATGCTCTTTTGCGTGATTATGACCATGGCGGCATCGATGTGATTAAAACGTGTGTTATTATCGTGTTTGATGTATCATGCATGTAAGATACGATCGTCACCGAATAATTTCACGAATGGGAGAAACGGGACGTATCATTCGGCTAATTAAATCACTTGGACCAAATAATTGGGTTAATCGATCCTTAATTCGTAAACGCATCGATGGTTTACGGAACGGCGAGAATGCCCTTTTTCACTAAAATTCACAATTTCAAAATACCGAGACGCGTAACACGAATAGAATTGACGTCTAGCGAGTACTCACGTGCCTTGACTCGAGTCCGGGCCCAATTTGAGGCGGCCCGAGTCGGGGCATGAGAATCCTTCTTAGACTCCTTCATGTGACGCAAATCTCCAATTTATACACGAACATCATAATTTTATCATCCAAGGGCATAACCGTCATTCCTTGATTCACCGATACCCTAGGCGCTAGGAAGCCGGAAACGCCTCGATCTATGGACGGAAAAGGGCTACCCGTTCGGGTACGAGTTTCATTCACACGGCCCATTCCGTCCACTTTCGGTGTTTCTATCTTCCTATCGTAGATTCGGTGGGGAGCATTTTATTTCAGTTACAAAATACAAAGAACCGGACTAATCATACATTCGGCCTAATCAAACACTAGATAATGGATAAGCGGAATGATAGATTCCAATCTAGAGTCAAAACACGAGTTTGGATAATTCGGTGAAACCGTAGCGACACTTAACTGAACAAGAGTCTTAAAACAAACACACACATGTAATTGGCTTAGAACCCTATTCTAATCCACCATCTATGTTTGCCTAGGTTAGATACATTGTTTGCTAATCAACCCCGATTAATAACTGATTAAATCACGTACATTCGACTTAACACACCACTTGTCTGTATTCACCGACAATTGTCAGTTGCTTTCTGTATCGTGTCAGTTACATCAGTTTTCTTCAGTTTTATTCTTGCTTTTGATGATTTATTGCGGTTCGGGCCCGAACCCATAAGTCACGTGTTGCATGGGGTCCAACGCCCCAAATCACCGAACACGAGGTCCAACGCCTCTTAACTCACCGAGCGCGTGCAACTCGAGTGCGGAATGGGATCTAGCCTCGATTCACCGTCACGCTCCGAATACGGCCTATGTGGAAGGCGGATTTGGATTGAGCGCGTGAAACGTGTTTAGATATCACCCGGGAGCTCGATCGATCCAACGGTTACAGTGGAAACAAGTCGTTTTTCTGCAAACCGACGGTTCGATCGGACCCGACCCCCGGCTCTTTGAGCCCGCGTTGCCTTAATTTATTTATCGGTTATTCAAAATACACGGTGAGCAGGAGCGGAATAGTGGCCCAATGCAAACCGATCGGGATCCATTTACTTATTCGGTTATACTTTGTAATTGTTCGAGAGAACATTGTGAGAATTCTATTTGTATGTTCATTCATCTCCTTGTAAGGATCCCCGATCGGTGAGCGAGAGGTCCGAGTGCTGGATCGGTTAAGTTGATCTATCGCCACCAAAGGGTGAGTAAGCTTGGATACTCGTGGTTTTGGTTCACGCAGGGAATCAACCATCACGGTTCGATGAACTGTAACGCTAAGATAGTGAACCGACTCCTCGATGCACAAGCCTACTCATCTTTCGGACTCTTGGTCCAACTTGATCAATTCATCGAATTTACGGTGTCAAAACGGGCGAGTCGAGCGCAACTCTAAATCACGCGGTAAATAAACAAAATGGCAAGCCTAGCAAGCTAGAGTACCGAGAGGGCGTGCGGGATATAGGCCCGCACTTAATAGAACCCCCGAATTCGGAATTTTCGGTTCCGTACGACCATTGCCTTAGCATTTAGGAGTATCCCGTACCCCTAGACCCGGGTAACTTGCCGGCCCTCGACCCTCGGGTCGTAAAATGGCAAGTGGCGACTCCTTCTCTCACGCGTGTCCGTCACGCGTCCCCCCCCGGGAAGGTGGACACTCCCAAGCCGCGTTTGCTTAGGCGTGCGCATGCGTGCCCCGACGAGATGAAATTCGGGTGCGTACATCCACGGAAACAGAAATGTCTTACAATGAAAAGGGCATGGAGCCCGACGAATGATAAAAACGAAAACACATACGAGCGCTCATGGATAATACTTCTTGATAGCGCCGGCGTTGACGGGAAGGGCATTTTCAGTGCCGTCCATGTCGGTCAAAATGACCGCTCCTCCGGAGAAAACCTCTTTGACGACAAAGGGGCCGTCGTATTTGTACGAGAACTTCCCTCGAGAGTCCGGCGTGACGTGTAGGACTTTCCTCAAAACGAGGTCGCCGGGGCTGAAATCGCGGTGGCGGACTCTTGCGTTGAAGGCTTGAGCCATTCTTTGTTGGTAGCACTGTCCGTGGCATAGCGCTTTCAACCTCTTCTCATCGATGAAGTTCAACTGTTCGTACCGCTGCTTCACCCATTCTGCTTCTTCAAGTTCGGTCTCGGTAAGAATCCTCAAGGAAGGGATCTCCACTTCGATTGGGAGGACGACCTCCATGCCATAGACTAGTGAGTACGGGGTTGCCCCAGTTGAGGTCCGTATGGACGTACGGTACGCCAAGAGTGCATAGGGAAGCATCTCGTGCCAATCTTTGTAGTTCACCGTCATTTTTTCGATGATCTTTTTGATGTTCTTATTCGCCGCTTCCACCGCACCGTTCATTTGGGGACGGTACGGGGAGGAGTTGCGGTGTCGGATTTTGAATTGTGCACAGAGCTCATCGATGACCTTGTTGTTCAGGTTCTTGGCGTTGTCCGTGATGATTGTCGCAAGGACCCCGTACCGGACGATGACGTCGCGTCTGAGAAAACGTGCCACGACTTTTGCGGTGACCGACGCAAGAGTGATGGCTTCGATCCATTTGGTGAAATAGTTGATCGCCACCAAAATGAACACATGTCCGTTAGACGCTTTGGGGTTGATCGGGCCAATCACATCCATCCCCCACATCGAGAAAGGCCACGGTGCTGTCATGGGGCGCAGTTCGTTGGGCGGCGCTTTGATCTGATCGGCGTAAACCTGACATCGCTGACAATGCCTAATATGCTTCACACAATCAGTCTCCATGGTGGACCAATAATATCCCAAGTGCATAATCTTCTTAGCGAGCATGAGACCGTTCATATGGGGTCCACAGTTTCCCCCGTGCACTTCCTCCATGAGACGTCGTGATTCGTATTCGTCGATGCACCGGAGGAGTGCGGAGTCGAAGGAGCGGCGGTAGAGTATCTCGCCACTCAAAAAGTAATGTATTGCGAGGCGTCTGAGAGTCTTCCGATCGCGGCGATCGGCGAATGGGGGGTATTGGCCGGTTCGTAGAAGGTTCTTGATGTCTTCGTACCACGGCTTCGCCTCAGATGCTTCGATTGAGTTGCAGTGCGCCGGTCCTTCGGCTATCTCAATCTCGAGGGGCTCAATAAGGTTTTCCTTCGTGATGCTCACCATGGAGGCGAGCGTCGCAAGCGCGTCCGCAAATTGGTTTGTCATGCGCGGGGTATAGGTGAACGAGATGTCCTCGAAGTTCTCGGTTAGCTTCTCGAGGTACTCGTGGTATGGTACTAGCTTTGCGTTCTTTGTCTTCCATTGCCCCAATGTCTAAAAGATAGTGAGCATAGAGTCGCCGAACACTTCGAGCTCTTTCACCTTGAAATCAATCGCCGCTTGTAGGCCGAGAATACATGCCTCGTACTCGGCCACATTATTGGTGCACGGGAAGTCGATCTTTGCCGCTACCGGGTAATAGCGTCCGTCCGGGGATATCAGTACTACGCCGATACCTGATCCCATGGAATTGACGGCACCGTCGAAATACATCTTCCATCCCGGTTTCTCTCCCTCGTCGTCTACTTGGAGAATCCCCTCATCCGGGAAGTCAGGATTAATTGGTGTGTGGTCTTCAATTGGGAATTCTACCAAATGATCCGCGATCGCCTGACCCTTGACCGAAGTGCGGGATACGTACTCGATATCGTACTCTGTTAGCTGACAACGCCATTTGGCGAGGTTCCGCGTGGAGGAGGGGCTGTCGAGTAAATACTTCAGGGGGTCTGCCTTTGACAGCAAGCGGATCGTGTGATAAAGCGTGTATTGTCGAAGCTTCTGCATGACCCACACCAATGCACAACACATCTTCTCGATTTCCGGATAATTGGACTCTCCATCAGTGAACTTTTTGCTCAGATAATAGATCGCGTGCTCCGTGTGTGTGGACTCCTCCTCCTGCCCCAACATGCATCCTAATTATTGTCGGCGTACAGTTAGGTAAAGTACGAGGGGACGGCCCAGTGTAGGCGGGACCAATACGGGCGGTTGGACCAGATACGCCTTGATGGTGTCGAAGGCCTTCTGACATTCTTCGTCCCATTCAATCGCCGCGTTCTTTCGGAGCAAGCGAAAGAGTGGCTGGCATTTGTCTGTCAGGTTCGCAATGAATCGTGCGATGTAATTCAATCGTCCTAGGAAGCCTCGTACTTCGCGGACCGAAGACGGCGGAGGAAGCTCTTTGATCGCCTTGACTTTATCGGGATCTACTTCGATGCCGCGCTCGCTGACCACAAATCCTAGTAATTTTCCCGATCGAGCGCCAAACGTGCATTTCGCCTGATTAAGCCGAAGTTTGTACTCTTTTAGGCGGTCGAAGAGACGCTTCAGATTAACGAGGTGATCTTCTCCTTCTTTGGTCTTGGCAATCATGTCGTCGACATAGACCTCGACTTCCTTGTGCATCATGTCGTGGAATAACGTGACCATAGCCCTCTGATAAGTTGCCCCGGCGTTCTTGAGGCCGAACGGCATGACGCGGTAACAAAAGGTTTCCCACATGGTAGTGAACATGGTCTTGATCTTATCTTCCTCGGCCATCCGAATTTGGTTGTATCCGGAGAAGCCGTCCATGAAAGAAAACTGGGCGTGGCGCGCCGTGTTATCAACTAGTATGTCGATGTGGGGCAAGGGAAAATTGTCTTTGGGGCTGGCCTTATTGAGGTCTCGGTAGTCGACGCAGACTCAAACCCTTCCATCTTTCTTTTCTACCGGCACAATGTTTGCCACCCATTCGGAATAGTTGCAGACCTCGAGGAAGCCTGCGTTGATCTGCTTGACAACCTCCTCCTTGATGCGGAGAAGGAGGCTTGTTCGTTGCCGTCGCAATTGTTGCCGCTTGGGCGGGAACTTCTCAGTGTCTAGCGGGAGGAAATGCTTTACTATCGACGGGTCTAGCCCCGGCATGTCGGCGTAGGACCAGGCAAAGACTTCTTGATACCTGGTCAGGAAATCGATCATTCGGACCCGTTGTGTTGGGTCGAGGCTCGTACTGATCTTTAGGATGCGGGGCTCCTCTTCAGTGCCCCCGTTGATCTCTTCCGTTGGCTCGAGCGAGGTGAGTTGGCGATCCTCGAGGCGGCGCAAACTCTCTTCTATCTCAGGCACTAGACTGTCTTCGTTGAGCCCTTCCCCGAAGTATATGGGTCCGGGCTCTCCGAGACATTCTTCGGATGGGTTCGAATCAACGCTTCGAAGATTTGGATTCAAGTGGAGCCTGAAGAATTGAAAGAATCATCTTAGAAAATTTAGAATGGTACGAACAAGAGAGCAGGGAAGAGAGAATGGAATAGACAAGGATTCAAAAAATGCATATAGGGAATTCATTGATAGTATGGATCATGAAGCCATAACAGAATTCCCTCTTCCGTCGTGTGGCCTACGGTTACACCGACACGCGGGAAACATCTCATACATCGATAAATCTTACACATCGGCGATCACAGCCGAATAGCGCAGGACTGAGGTCCAGTTGTTAAGCTCCTCGTTTTCCTACGCCGGGCGGATGTGAACCCCTGAAGGAATCTCCTCGGTGACGGCATACACGGTTGGCAAAGCGTCGGTCGTGTCATCGAAGTCCGAGGAAGGGCCGTCAGGGGTGCTCCCGATGATGAGTGGAGGCCCGGGATAGAAATGGGGTAGCGGGGGGACTGGAATGCCCCTGTTGAGCCTACCATAGTGCGTGGCGAGGTGGTGGAGGTGGTTGCCCCGGCGGGCCTCAATAATTTCATGGCAGGAGGGGCAAAAGCCAAGTCCCCTCCTATGCTTGTATACTTCAACTTCAATGGGGCGGTTGATTCCTTGCCCGCGCGCCCCAAGGCCGGTGCCGGGAATGTAATTGTGGCGCAAAAGGATCTTCCCTATCATGCGGTCGGCGCGGGACGGCCCGACCTCTCCGTAATCCCGAATAACGGAAATGGTCTCGAAGGAGTGGAAGGGCAGGTTTTCGTCGTCTCCGACGCAGATGTACGGAATCGCCGTCTCCTTGTAGATGGCGTAATCTTCCTCCCCTTTGACTGTGATGATCCTCTCTTCGACGATGAATTTCACCTTCTGATGTAACGAGGACGGAATGGCGCCGGCCGAGTGGATCCACGGCCTTCCAAGTAGTAGGCTGAAGGCGTTTCGGATATCCAATACTTGGAATGTGACGCTGAAGGAGCATGGGCCGATATCTATGAGGAGGTCGATTTCTCCGTTCACCTCTCTCCTTGAACCATCAAAGGCTCGGACCGCTGTTTTGCTAGGACGGATGCGGTTGAGATCCACATTCATCTGCTTCAAAGTGGTCACCGGGCACACGTTGAGCGCAGAGCCATTGTCAATCATGACTCGACCAACGATGTGGTTGTTGCACTTGCAGACAATGTGCAGTGCCCGGGAATGCGCGCATCCTTTAGAAGGGAGCTCATCGTCTGAAAACGAGATGGTATTGGAGAAGATAGAGTTGATGGTTTCCTCTATCCGGTCCGGGGGCGTCCCTTTGGGGACTTGTGCGGCCGTCAGGACCCGCATGAGGGCCTCCCTGTGGGGTTCCGAATTGAGTAGGAGGGCGAACAATGAGATGTGGGCCGGAGATTTGGCCATCTGCTCCACCACCTTATACTCGCTCGCTTTGATGACTTTCATGAAGGCTTCGGCCTCCTCCTCTGACACTTTCTTGGACGGAGTAGGCAGGGTCCTTGGCCTTGTCTCCGCTTCGTTAGCGGGCGCCTTCCCTTTATCGGTGGTTGCCGGGTTCTCGTATAGTCGTCCTGAGCGAGTTATGCCCATGACGCCGAATTGTTGCTCGAGGTTCCCGACACCTGCCTCGTAGGTCCAGGGGACCCTGTCGTTCGAGTATGGTTCCCGGGCGGGAACATCTATGACGAGCGGGGCATAGGGTGCGTCAATCCCGGCAAATCCGACTGCGGCTTCTGCTGGTATGTATTCGATCACAAAGGGGGAAGGCCAATCTTGCTCGCCTTCGCCCTCGCTTGATGTGCACACGGTGATCATGTTGATGGAGGGCCCCTGAGCCGGTCCATGGTCGGGGAGGAGATTAGCCTGCACGTTCGGAGACCTTACGGCTTTGAACACGAGCTCCTTCGCGTCTATCATCTCTTGGATTTTCTCCCTTAACTTCCAGCAATTGTCTAGGGTGTGTCCTGGTGCCCCTCGGTGGTACTCGCATTGCCTGCTCTGATATTGGATGGTCGGGTCGAAGTTTGGGCTAGGCGTTATCGTCCCGACCTTGTCATGAATTTGCCTGTAGATGTGGGAAAGTGGGACCGACAAGGCCGGGTATTGTCTGCGGGGTCGTGGTTGCGCTGCATCGCCTTATTGACCTTGCGGGGGCGGGGCCCGTTGTGTCGGCTGAGAAGTCCTAGGAGCCGGAGGTTGGTATTGAGGGACTTGAGATGGAGCAGGAGCATAATGGTGGACGACGGGCGACGACACCGTAGGTAGGAACCCGGGCTTTTCGGCTTTTCTAATTGACCCAGTTCTTCTGGCCGCACCTTCACCTCCGTTTGCTGGGTGGTGAATAGTGACCCGGGCTTTGATCGGGGATTCTCGTGTGGGAAGCCGGTGGGCCAAAATGGGGTGCTGACAGACGCGAAGTCCAGAAAGCATTAAAGCGGACGCGAAGTTCGTGGACGCGAAGTCCAGAAAGCAGTAAAGCGAACGCGAAGTCCGTGGACGTGAAGTCCAGAAAACAGTAAAGCGGACGCGAAGTCCGTGGACGCGAAGTCCAGAAAGCAGTAAAGCAGACGCAAAGTCCAGAAAGCAGTAAAGCGGACGCGAAGTCCAGAAAGCAGTAAAGCGGACGCGAAGTCCAGAAAGCAATAAAGCGGACGCGAAGTCCGTGGACGCGAAGTCTAGAAAGCAGTAAAGCGGACGCGAAGTCCGGAAAGCAGTAAAGTGCGTAGAGTATAAGGGAAGGTAAGGGTGGGGATGGATGCTAGGCGATATGTCGAGGACGTCGGCAGAGGCAGATTGTCCCATTCCAAGTCGAGCTTGCTATTTGTTGCTTCCTTGAGCTAGGGTCAAGAGGATTCTCTATTATGCCCTCCATTCGGTTCGAAGCCCCGATCTGTCGCGCAAGCCAATCGCGTGTTCGTCAAGAAGGAGATGCCCCTTGGGATTCCCAATCACACCTGTGCACGGAGACAGGGAAACCTACAAAGGATGTCAAGGATAGCCCGTAGAATATGTGCGTAAAGGTAAAAGGAGGGATCTTATGGGATCCTCCAAGTCAAGGATACGCTGATTCGACCCCCATTTCGAAACCGGTCTCGAGCCTGGAGAGTCGAAGAGAGTTTGCTTGCGTCGAAGAGTGTCGAACCACTACTCGATGTAGCTTCACAGGGGAAGTGTCGCTTTTCTTTCGTGGTCGGGCCGACATTGTCCCCTAACTTTTGCCTAGGCCGCGGGATGCGCGACAGCCTAGCGAGGTATTTTATTTGATTTTTCTCACATGAATGCTCACCTTTTGCTACGATTCCCCATGTTTGGGTGGGATCGCATCCCTCGGGTCCTCTAACTTTTGCTTAGGCCGCCTCGGAGAGGTTTTCGACCTAGCGAGGAAGTGACTTGTGCTCTCCTTTTGCCGCGACTCCCCTTTGCGGGATTTTAAGTCGTGCCACTCGTTCCCTAGCTTTTGCCTAGGCCGCCTCGAAGAGCTTTTCGACCTAGCGGGAAAATTTATTATTTTTTTTTCTCAAGAAAGCTTAGTATTGGACAAATTGTGGGAATCGACGTTCGTCCACGGAAACAGAAATGTCTTACAATAAAAAGGGCACGGAGCCCGGCGGATGATAAAAAACGAAAACACATACAAGCGCTCATGGATAATACTTCTTGATGGCGTCGGCGTTGACGGGAAGGGCATTTTCAGCGCCGTCCATGTCGCTCAAAATGACCGCTCCTCCGGAGAAAACCTCCTTGACGACAAAGGGGCCGTCGTATTTGTACGAGATCTTCCCTTGAGAGTCCGGCGTGACGTGTAGGACTTTCCTCAAAACGAGGTCGCCGGGGCTGAAATCGCGGTGGCGGATTGAAGGCTCGAGCCATTCTTTGTTGGTAGCACTGTCCGTGGCGTAGCGCTTTTAGCCTCTTCTCATCAATGAAATTCAACTGTTCGTACCGCTGCTTCACCCATTGTGCTTCTTCAAGTTCGGCCTCGGCAAGAATCCTCATGGAAGGGATCTCCACTTCGATTGGGAGGACGACCTCCATGCCATAGACTAGTGAGTACGGGGTTGCCCCGATTGATGTCCGTATGGATGTACGGTACGCCAAGAGTGCATAGGGGAGCATCTCGTGCCAATCCTTGTAGTTCACCGTCATTTTTTCGATGATCTTTTCGATGTTCTTATTCGCCGCTTCCACCGCACCGTTCATTTGGGGACGGTACGGGGTGGAGTTGCGGTGTCGGATTTTGAATTGTGCACAGAGCTCATAGATGACCTTGTTGTTCAGGTTCTTGGCGTTGTCCGTGATGATGGTCGCAGGGACCCCGTACCGGGCGATGACGTCGCGTCTGAGAAAACGGGCCACGGCTTTCGCGGTGACTGACGCAAGAGTGACGGCTTCGATCCATTTGGTGAAGTAGTCGATCGCCACCAAAATGAACATATGTCCGTTAGACGCTTTGGGGTTGATCGGGCCAATCACATCCATCCCCCACATCAAAAAAGGCCATGGTGCCGTCATGGGGCGCAGTTCGTTGGGCGGCGCTTTGATCTGATCGGCGTAAACCTGACATTGGTGACAATGCCTGACGTGCTTCACACAATCGGTCTCCATGGTGGACCAATAATAGCCTAGGCGCATAATCTTCTTAGCGAGCATGAGACCGTTCATATGGGGTCCACAGTTTCCCCCGTGCACTTCCTCCATGAGACGTCGCGATTCGTGGTCGTCGATGCATCGGAGGAGTGTGGAGTCGAAGGAGCGGCGGTAGAGTATCTCGCCGCTCAAAAAGTAATGTATCGCGAGGCGCCTGAGAGTCTTCCGATCGCGGAGATCGGCAAATGGGGGGTATTGGCCGGTTCGTAGAAGGTTCTTGATGTCTTCGTACCACGGCTTCGCCTCGGATGCTTCGATTGAGTTACAGTGTGCCGGTCCTTCGGCTATCTCAATCTCGAGGGGCTCGATAAGATTTTCCTTCGTGATGCTCAACATGGAGGCGAGCGTTGCAAGCGCGTCCGCGAATTGATTTGTCATGCGCGGGGTATAGGTGAACGAGATGTCCTCGAAGTTCTCTGTTAGCTTCTCGAGGTACTCGTGGAATGGCACTAGCTTTGCGTCCTTTGTCTTCCATTGCCCCAATGTCTGGAAGATAGTGAGCATAGAGTCGCCGAACACTTCGAGTTCTTTTACCTTGAAATCAATCGCCGCTTGTAGGCCGAGAATACATGCCTCATACTTGGCCACATTATTGGTGCACGGGAAGTCGATCTTTGCCGCTACCGGGTAATAGCGTCCGTCCGGGGATATCAATACTGCGCCAATACTTGATCCCATGGAATTGACGGCACTGTCGAAATACATCTTCCATCTCGGTTTCTCTCCGTCGTCGTCTACTTGGAGAATCCCCTCATCCGGGAAGTCGGGATTAATCGGTGTGTGGTCTTCAATTGGGAATTCTGCCAAATGATTCGCGATCGCCTGCCCCTTGACCGAAGTGCGGGACACGTATTCGATATCATACTCCGTCAATTGACAACGCCATTTGGCGAGGTTCCGCGTGGAGGAGGGGCTGTCGAGTAAATACTTCAAGGGGTCTGCCTTTGATAGCAAGCGGATCGTGTGATAAAACGTGTATTGTCGGAGCCTCTGCATGACCCACACCAATGCGCAACACATCTTCTCAATTTCCGGATAATTGGACTCTCCATCGGTGAACTTTTTGCTCAGATAGTAGATCGCGCGCTCCGTGTGTGTGGACTCTTCCTCCTGTCCCAGCATGCATCCTAATGATTGGCGGCGTACAGTTAGGTAAAGTACGAGGGGACGGCCCGGTGTAGGCGGGACCAATACCGGCGGTTGGACCAGATACGCCTTGATGGTGTCGAAGGCCTTCTGACATTCTTCGTCCCATTCGATCGCCGCGTTCTTGCGAAGCAAGCGAAAGAGTGGTTGGCATTTGTCTACCAGGTTTGCGATGAATCGTGCGATGTAATTCAATCGCCCTGGGAAGCCTCGTACTTCGCGGACCGAAGACGGTGGAGGAAGTTCTTTGATCGCCTTGACTTTATCGGGATCTACCTCGATGCCGCGCTCGCTGACCACGAATTCTAGTAGTTTTCCCGATCGAGCGCCGAACGTGCATTTTGCCGGATTAAGCCGAAGTTTGTACTCTTTTAAGCGGTCGAAGAGACGCTTCAAATTAACGAGGTGATCTTCTCCTTCTTTGGACTTGGCAATCATGTCGTCGACATAGACCTCGACTTCCTTGTGCATCATGTCGTGGAACAACGTAACCATAGCCCTCTGATAAGTTGCCTCGGCGTTCTTGAGGCCGAAAGGCATGACGCTGTAACAAAAAGTTCCCCACATGGTAGTGAACGTTGTCTTGATCTTGTCTTCTTCGGCCATCCGAATTTGGTTGTATCAGGAGAAGCCGTCCATGAAAGAAAACAGGGCGTGGCGCGCCGTGTTATCGACTAGTATGTCGATGTGGGGCAAGGGAAAATTGTCCTTGGGGCTGGCTTTATTGAGGTCCCGATAGTCGACGCAGACTCGAACCCTTCCATCTTTCTTTTCCACCGGCACAATGTTTGCCACCCACTCGGAATAGTTACAGACCTCGAGAAAGCCCGCGTTGATCTGCTTGACAACCTCCTCCTTGATGCGGAGAAGGGGGCTTGCCCGTTGCCGTCGCAATTGTTGCCGCTTGGGCGGGAACTTCTCAGTGTCTAGGGGGAGGAAGTGCTTTACTATCGACGGGTCTAGTCCCGGCAAGTCGGCGTAGGACCCGGCGAAGACTTCTTGATACCTGGTCAGGAAATCGATCATTCGGACCCGTTGTGTTGGGTCGAGGCTCGTACCGATCTTTAGGATGCGGGGCTCCTCTTCAGTGCCCACGTTGATCTCTTCCGTTGGCTCGAGCGAGGTGAGCTGGCGATCCTTGAGGCGGCGCAAACTCTCTTCTATCTCGGGTACTAGACTGTCTTCGTCGAGCCCTTCCCCGAAGTATATGGGTCCGGGCTCTCCGAGACATTCTTTGGATGGGTTCGAATCAACGTGTCGAAGATTTGGATTCGAGTGGAGCCTGGAGAATTGAAAGAAACGTCTTAGAAAATTTTGAATGGTGTGAACAAAAGAGTAGGGAAGAGAGAATGGAATAGAAAAGGATTCAAAAAATGCATATAGGGAATTCATTGATAGTGTGGATCACGAAGCCATAACAGAGTTCCCTCTTCCGTCGTGTGGCCTACGGCTACGCCGACACGCGGGAAACATCTTGTACATAGATAAATCTTACACATCGGCCCCTGTTGAGCCTACCATAGTGTGTGGCGAGGCGGTGGAGATGATTACCCCGGCGGGCCTCAATAATTTCGTGGCAGGAGGGGCGAAAGCCGAGTTCCCTCCTATGCTTGTATTCCTCAACTTCAATGGGGCGGTTGATTCCTTGCCTGTGCGCCCCAAGGCCGGTGCCGGGAATGTAATTGTGGCGCAAAAGGACCTTCCCTATCATGCGGTCGGCGCGAGACGGCTGTCAGCACCCCATTTTGGCCCACCGGCTTCCCACACGAGGATTTCCGACCGAGGCCCGGGACACTATTCATCACCCGGCAATCAGAGACAAATAGGAGAAGAGCACGGTCTACTGAGAAAAGCGGAGGAAAGCCATCGGAAGAACGAACGAACAAGGAATCCCCGAAACGACAGAGCTCACACTGTGGCACTATTCATCACCGAGTCACCGAAGCACCGAAAGGTGCCCAATATGGGACTCCAAAAATTCCTCTCAATGCCAAAGTGACCAATGACACGTCCGGGCGCATTTCCGGGGCGTCCTGCTTAAGCCGGGACACCCCAATCCCCCACGGACGCCTTTTCTGACAGAGCTCCCGGGGTTCGCCCCACTAACAAGCAAACGGCCCCTCAAAACGGGCTTACAGGCATCCAAGGACCACCTGGGCCGGGGAACAAGCTTTAGACAACCTTCCGAAACTCGACTCGGTCTCCCGAGCTATGTTTCAGTGGGCACGAACGTCTCCCGGCGAACCTTCAGGGCATTTCCACGGAAAACAGAGATCACAACGATCTTCGAGCACCCCACGACGATCCCCGAGCGCCTCAAGACATTCAGGGAACACTGAGAAAATCCCGGTCCCAAGTCCCTAGGCCTCCCCGGGCTGACGGTCCTCGGCCGGGGACGACGAGCCGACGATCCCTACGGGGTGAAAGGGTCACCGAAACGAATGTTAGGATGCACAAAGAGCAATCGGGGACCGGGGGACGCTAAACTCCGCTCCGAACGTCCAAACAGGGCAAAACCGACTCTCGAGGCGCCGAGTCGCCCGAACGTTCGTCCACACGACGCATGGCGATATTAGGCTCATTCAAATCCTCGTCATTCAAGCATTCCAAATCCATAAATTAATTGGACATCGGAGATCGGACGCGCGTTCAATCAAGTCTCGAACTTTTCCCGGCTTTTCTCTTAGTCGAATGGGGTCCGCAGCTCAGCCAAGCCAAGCCTCCAAGCCACGGCTCAACCCCAAGCCACGGCTCAAACTCCAAGCCGCGGTGAAAACCCAAATTCGGTGGCTCAATCCTTCAAGAAGCTCTCTCCACCACACATTTCAAATATCTCTTACACCCATCAACTCCACTCTTCCATCCATCAACTCCACTCTTCCATCCATCACTTCCCATCAACCTTTTCAAGACAACTTCCCCTCCCTAATCCCTCTTAAGAAATTCGGATGCCCTAAGCACCATTTAATTGCATTTAACTTCACTCAATCTTGTCATTAAGCTTGCATTTATAAGTCCATTTGGTCATTAACTTAAACACAACTCATCTTGCACTCCCTCTCTAGCATTTCTCACTCAAACAAATGCTCTCAACCTCCCAAGAACTTCAGCAAAATCGCAGCAAGCAAGAACCACCCAAAAACCAAGCAAAACACTCAAGACTTAAGTCGGAATCCATCCCGACTTAAATCCAAACTTCACCAAACTTCATATCCTACATGTTTTCGACCCCCTCTATCCATTTCCGAGCTTATATTTCAAGTTTGAAGCCTCTAAGTTAGAGAATCAGCTCAGTACAGAACCGAGCATAGTTTTGGCCCAGCCGGGTCAAAACTTCCAACCCTGTTTTCTCACCTTCTCGAGTCGGTCTGAACTTTCAAAACCCATCAAACACCTCCGGGGGTTCGTTAGGAGTCGGGAGCCACCGACCTTGCTCAAAAATTCCATCGGAATCCACCGTTATGAATTCCGACCCGAAAACTGCTCAGTCGGGCCGTCGTTTCTGACTGTCTGTTCGGTTTTCTTGCAGATCGGGTCGATCCGTGACCCTTTTCGATGAACGACAACTTCTACCACCTCCAGGGGTCAGTTAGGAGTCAGGAGACGTTGGCCTTGCTCAAATTTTCCATCGGAATCCATCGTTATAAATTCCGACCCGAAAACGGCCCAGTCGGGCCAGTTTCCAGACGTGCTCTGTTTTGGGTGATTTTTGCAGGACTGTACGGGTCGACCCGACAACTCTGGGAACAAACGACCACCACGGTCACCTAGAGGAGTCCCTTGGCTATCCAAGTCCGCCGACCTTGCCTCAAAATTCCATCGGGAACCTCCGTGGCGACGTCCGACCCGACTTGTGCCAGTCGGATCTGTCCACCCTTCCATTCGGGTCTGTTTGGTGCCATTCGGGTCTGTTCAACGGAAAACAGCCCAAACCCGACCCATCAACGGTCCAACCCGACTCTTGAAGGTACCATCCCGCATCTCGGGACTAGGTATGACCATTCCCGACTTAGAGGAGCAGGACTTTTACATTATTGTTGTGTTTATGGAGTTTTGAGGGGTTTTAAGCATGATTTTAATTCCGAACTTTAATATTATGCAATTTCCTTATTACACCATGCATGTTATCATCGTTTAACTTGCTAGCATGTCGGGAAATATTTAAATCGAAGTCGAGGAAACTATCCCGACCCGGAAAAGCCGAGATCATTCGGGTTAACCTCTCCATGAGGTAACCTAGAGCTTTCTTGACCTTTTTGGGTCAAGACCGGATTCCTTTGCCCCGATTTAAATTGTTTCCTGAGTTTTATCGTTTTTCTCACATCCATGAAGTCGGTATTGTTTTATCGATTCCTTTAATAATATGTTTGTGCATGTTTGCATGTTTGAATGTGTTATTTAAATCATGATAATACCGACTTTCGTTTAATCGTGTTATTTAACATGTTTGATGTTTGAGCATGCGAGAAACGATTCAAAACAAGACGGGGAAAACTCGTGAAACCAAATACAAGCCATGAGACCTCTCGGCTTTATCCAAGGAGAATAGGCCGAGAGTCTCATGGAGTTATTCGGGTTCCATGAGGCTTCCTCTTCCCGTTTTAAATCCGTTCTCGGATTTCGTGTTATTTGCAAGTTCAATTACATCGAGAATTTCACATGAAATGTCTTTCCAAACCAAAATATGCATGGATTCGCAATTCGGAGACCCTTTCAGGCCTATTAGGACCAAAGGGTGTTTCGGCCATCGTTGGCCGAATCTTCCTCGGTCTTTCTTGACCCGTCTTGGTCGCCGAGTCACGAATCGTTTTTACAATTAATGCATTCGGCACAACCCTTAAGCATTAATTCCACAAACAGGTTAATCGGGACGCTCACATGATTAAACCCATTTCACACTGATAAGGTTTACACGAATTGGCCATTAACTGATAACTCGCGTCGATGAGTTGACAAATGACGTTGGTGCCCTTTTCAAACTTATAAATTTCAAAACCCGAAACGCACGGTCCGATGTAGCATGGATGTCTGAAAAGGGTTTCTGTGTCTCAACTTGAATGTTTACCTGATTCTAGGTAGCTCAAGTCAGGATACAGAAGATCTTTCTAGATCACTTCCGGGCAGATCGACCGGTTCTTTGGCTTTTTCGGGGTTCTTGCACAACCCTGGACGACCCAGGGAATTGGTCGGCACCGGCTACAGGCCGAGGTGGCCCGCACTGCGATGTTTCCCCTTTTCTGAAAACAATTTTCAAATAAAGGGCAAAATCGTCTTTTCACAATTCAGCGACACTCTTAGGGTTAGCATGACAGAAACACTACAGTATGGGACAAGAACGGGCTACCTGTTCAGGTGCAAGTTCATCTGCATAGCCCTTTCTTATCTAACTGATGAGTTTCTGTCATCCTAACATAGACTCGGGTAACTAGAACGGTTATCTCTGTCAGAAAACATGCAAAATGCTGATTAACCTTTCACTCGACTTAACCAAACACTAGATAATGGTTAGGAGGAATTCTAGATTCCAAATCTAGAGTCGAAACATGAGTTTGGCTAATTCAGTGGAAATTCAGTGTCACAATACAGAACAACTGTAAAAGCAATCCACACACATGAGATTTGACTCTCTTTGTCAAGTTCTCAAAACAAAGCCGAATGCTAAAACGTCGGCACGTGCTTGTTTGTCTAGGGTAGGATTCGCATGCCAAAATACCCCGGATTAACAACTTGTTAAAACACGTACACTCGATAATAACAAACCCCTTGTCTGTTATCTACCTGCTGCGTGTTATCTTTCTGCACCTGTTTGCCATGCGGGTCGAACCTGATCCCTAGGCCGAATAATATTAGGGTTCAACGCCCTAATCATCGAGCATAGGGTCCAACACCCTAATCATCACTCACAGGGTCCAATGCTCTATTCAGTGAGAGCGTCCATTGAATTTCAGTTCTTCGGTCTTTTCCCTAAACTCACGGTGAGTTAGAGTGGAATAATAACCGAACGCGAAACGACTGGAATTCGACCCTTTTGTAATTTATATTTATTGTTTTCGAGAGCATTGTAAAGACATTTATTTTGTACATTCATTCTGTAAGAATTCCAGTCGGTGAGCGAACGGTCCGAGAGTCGAATTAATCGAATCGGTCTAATGCTTGCCCAGATATAAGTAAATCCAAGAACTCGCGGTTCTGGTTCACGCAGGGATTCAACGTTCATGGTTCGATGAACTGTAACGCAAGATTGTGAACCAACTCCCCGACATACGGGTTTACTTCTCTCTCGGCTTCTCAACCGATATCGTTTGGTTCACCGAATTTCCGGTGTCAAAACGTGCGAGCCGAGTACAGCTTAATTCATGCGGTAAATCATAAAACATGCAAGCCCAGCAAACCAGAGTACCGAAAGGGCGTGCGGGATATAGGCCCGCACGTAACATGAACCCCCGAACACGGATTTTCCGATTCCGCACAGATCAATGCCTTAACAACAAACTAGGTGTTCCATACCCCTAGACCCGGGTAACTTATCCGCCCTCGACCTTCGGGTCGTAAAATGATAAGTGGCGACTCCTTCTCTCACGCGTGTCCGTCACGCGTCCCCCCCGGGAAGGTGGACACTCCCAAGCCGCGTTTGCTTAGGCGCGCGCATGCGTGCCCCGACGAGATGAAATTCGGGTGCGCACAATCCCATTTGCTTGTTTGCTTGTTTATTTATCGCTTTCCGCATTTCCTGCTTATCTATTTTACGCACTTTATTTCCCGCACATGCATTGCACATCATACTAGTTTCTTAGGTACCTTGTCCGACATCCCACGGGCACCAATATAGGAAGCTAGGTTAGTCAGAGGTTCCGAGTAAGGGAACGGATCGAGTTGGCTATGCCACCGAACCGGCCCCCAAAGATCCTTGCTCGATTTCAAGGAATTCACACCCTTGAGTCGGGAGCCCCCATCCCTAGTTAGCGGTTCTCCCAGTAGCACCGAAAACCATGCATACACAAGGATCGTCATGCTGGACCAATTTTTACCTCCATGCCATCAACCGACCCAAAAGTCGAGTCCTTGAGTCGGCCCGTAGTTTTTTTAGGACGGGCATTTTGTTGTTTTTGTAAGAGCGATGTACACTGTAAAGAACACCACTATAGTTTATCTTTCCGCACTGCATACATTTTTTCAAAAAATTAGGAGATTACATTGATTTGATTCTAAAAACGTTAAGCCGACATCTCCTCCATCTAGGTAAGGATGGACTGCCCGGCTCCCGATCTTAGGCTCAAAGCGATCACGCCACCAAGGCAAGACATCATGCGCATCTGGAGGACTCTCCGACCGGTGGACCACGCATTCATCCAGGGCATCATCGGAGACATGGTTATGTTCGCCGAGACCCCGGTGGACTGGATCTTCTTGAGGACCGCCGCAGAATTTTGGGATCCCGAGCACGCAGTATTCAACTTCCAGGCAACGGAGCTAGCGCCTACGATCGAGGAGTACACGGCACTCATCCAGAGGCCTACGCCCACGACCCACGGCATCTTCGTGCCGAATCCGTTCACCACCGTCCAGGGTCAGCTCTCCACTCTTCTCCACATACCCGCTCAAGACTTCCACGAGGAGCTTCATCAAAGGTGGGACCAAGGCATCCGGATCGCATGGCTCTCCGACTGGACGCTCCTCCGCGCAATGACGCCTACAACGGCTTCCTATCAGCGCGATGCCTGCCATGGATTCCTACTTTTGATCTTTGGCACTCTCCTGTTTCCATACTCGCCGAACCTCATCGACGGGGCTATAGCCCAAGTCGTCCTCCAAGCGGTGGGAGGCCATAGTTACGTGGAGGCTTTATTGGCCGAGACCGTCCGGTCTCTTGACTATGTGAGGGAGGTTCGGCGCGGCAGGATGAGGGGATCCCCGCACCTACTTCAGATTTGGCTTCTCGCCCATATCCGCCCCTTTTGCTCATCACATCCGTTCTCCTACATCGCCGACGAGCGTTCGTTGATCGAGCGCTTGGTACCGGTTATCCCACCTCCCGAGCACAGTTTCTCGGAATGGAGGCGTTTTTGGCGTGAGTTGACGCTCGCACGCTTCTTATGGGTCGCGCGATGGAACCCCGGCGGCCCCATGATCATGGGATGTCCCGGAATTGTGGGAGTCCCCCTTCTCAGTCATTTGGGGAGCACACTCATATTCCCGGGGCGGGTAATCAGACAGCTCGGAGGCCTACAGGACGTTCCCGCCGAAGCGGATCGTCTACCTTTCCACATCCAGTGGGCCGACTCTACATCCACGGCCCTCGATAGATTCCTGCAGATTCGAGAGATTCGCCGCCAACGAGACGCTTGCATCATACAGCGTCTGTACTTCCCCGAACATCCCACTGACGACGAGCGAGTCTTCGCCGCCACTTCAGCATACGTGGTTTGGTTCTATGCACGGGGATTCGCATCACCGCAACCGTCCCATGCCACCCTGACTCCCCGTGCTACATCCACCCTCGCCCCCGAAGCCGAGAGATCCACCCAAGCGGCCATGCACGCGGAGCTACGGGCCATCAGGGAGGAACGGGATAGGCTCCGTTGCGAGCTTGTCGACTCCCGCGCAGAGGTCGCGGACTACAGGGATCTTCAGACAGAGCTGACTCGAGCACGCGCCCTGGTCGCACACCTAGATCGGGAGATGGCCCGCTTGAGCGTGGAGTTGGATCAAGTGCACAAGAGGGCGCGCAACCTCGCCCACCCCTAGGATTAGCGGACGTGCCCATTTTTGCCCTCGCTCGGACCTACGCCGCTTTCAAGCGGCCATCGGGCGTAAAGGGATGTCGGCTTTACGTTTATGTTCCTTTCTTTTCCTCCGTATGTTCTATTTTGTAAAATTATGGAACTCGAAGCTAATCAATGTAATGACATTAGTATTTTGAAAACTCATGCATCTCATACATCTTGTCATTTTACCTATCCCGTACATACCGTTTAAGATGTTGACGTTTGCCCTTACACATTCTTGGAATCTAGGTGATCGCAACTGGCGTCACACCGCTACCCGACTGGTCAGCGTCTTAGGATGGCGGAAGGGGATCACGTCGATGTTTCCGAAGAAGTCCACCCTTCGGTCCCAGCCCTCTCTCAACCACCGCAGACACACGCCCCGCCACCTCTCACTCCTGCAGGTGTACTCCCGGTGTACTCCGGCGCTCTTCCAACACATCTCCCGCCCCCGGCGTCTTCGGGGGCGCCTCAACCACCGACCTCACCAACTTCCACCGCCACCAATGACCAAGCCCGCATTGCGGCTCTCGAGGGCACGGTCAATCAAATGGCCACTAACATGGCGGAGCTACTCGCCCTGCTCAGAGGACCTAACCGGGCCTCCTCGAGTTCCACACCCCCGCCGGGACCGGGGCTAACAATCGATCCAACCCCGTGGGCTCCACCCACCCAAGCCCCGGAGAACGTTGAGGCTCCCGCACTGCCAACGCTGTATACGTCCGCGGTCCACCCCTTCACCAGTCAACTTCCGCCGCCGCCGGCCCCTTCGGTAGTCCCTCTCCCACCGGCTACCTTCTTATCCTCGGAGCACATCCTGTCCGCACCTCCCCCCGTTTCCATACCGGCCCCGGCCATGATCTACACAGCGCCTCCGCCGACGGTTTTCCCGGCAACCACCGCACCTGCTCCAACTCATCCTCAAGCCACGGAGCTTCCTCCCTATCCGGCTCTGCAGCCTCACGCCGGCCTCTCCTACCAGGCACCGCCCCCCATAAACACCACCTTCCACGAACCTGGCACGCCGACTCATGCGGCCCAGTTCGCCTTCCCAACGCATTTCTTCTCCGAGGCCGACGTCGAACATGAGAGAAGGCTCAAAAGGATGGAAGAAACGATACGGGCCTTACAAGCAGGTGATGCTCGTCTCGACGCGCATCACGGCGACTGTAGCCTATTCCCGGACATGCGGCCACCCCCGAAGCTCAAAATCCCGGAATTCAAGACTTACGAGGGCGCGACAGACCCGCGCCACCACCTCCGCCATTATCGAGGAAAGATGTTGCAATATTGGGAATACGAGGAATTTTTCATCCACTCTTTCCAAGATAGCCTGTCAGGGTCGGCCCTCGATTGGTTCATGTCGCTAAAGGCCGAGGATATCCCGACGTGGGAGGATCTCTCCCGGAAGTTCATCGATCAATATCGATACTACGCGGAGACACCTCCTACTCTTCTAGAGCTGAGCACGAAAGAAATGGCGCGGGGCCAAATGTTCGAGGAGTATGCCGCCAAGTGGCGTGCCCAAGCAGCGAAGCACATTCCCCCGATCAGCGAGGCGCAACAGATCCAATTGTTCCACTCCACACTGAGAGGAGTATACTATTCGCACTTATTGGCGCACACTTCGTCGTTCTCCGACCTCATCGAGGCCGGAAAGAAATTGGATTTGGGCATCAAGCTCGGAAGAATGGAGGACCCCACCAGCAAAGGAGAGGAGTCGTCTAAGAAGATCCCCGCGACATCATCGTCCTCAAGCGGAAGAAGGGGAAAGGAAATTTCGGTGAATACCGTCAACACCGCGCAACAGGCCCCTCAGCAATATTCGATGAACTACACGGCGGCGCCTCCCGTAGCTCCCTCATACGCCCCGCAGGCACCCCAATATCGGCCTCAAGCCCCTACCCAATCAATCTACTATTCCGCACTGCCGCCTCCACCCCTACCTGCGGTGTCATCGCCCGTCGTCCATCATTATGCCCCTGCTCCATCCCAAGTCCCTCAATATCAACCTCCGGTTCCTAGGACTACTCAGCCGGCACAACGGGCCCCGCCCCCGCAAGGTCAACAGACCGGTGCAGCGCAACCACGACCCCGCAAACAGTACCCGGCCCTGCCGGTCCCACTTTCCCACATCTACCGGCAAATTCGTGACAAGGTTAGGACAATGACGCCTAGCCCAAGCTTTGATCCCACTATCCAAGATCAGAGCAAGCGATGCGAGTACCACCAAGGGGCACCAGGCCACACCATAGACAACTGCTGAAAGTTGAGGGATAAGATCCAAGAGATGATAGATGCAAAGGAGCTCGTGTTCAACGCCGTGAGGTCTCCGAATGTACAGGCTAATCCCCTCCCCGACCATGGACCGGCTCAGGGGGCCTCCATCAACATGATCACCGTGTGCACGTCGAGCGCGGGCGGAGGCGAGCAAGGTGGGCCTTCCCCCGTTGTGATTGAATACGTACCGGCAGAAGTCGCAGTCGGGTTCGCCGGGGTAGAGGCACCCCATGTCCCGCTTGTCATAGACGTTCCCGCCCGGGAGCCATACTCGAACGATAGGGTCCCCTGGACCTATGAGGGAAGTGTTGGGAACCTGGAGCAACAATTCGGTGTCATGGGCATAACCCGCTCAGGGCGGCTATATGAGAACCCGGCGACCACCGACAAAGGGAAGGCGCCCGTTACCGAAGAAGAGACGAGGCCTAGGACCCTACCTACTCCGTCCAAGAAGGTGACAGAAGAGGAGGCCGAAGCCTTCATGAAAGTCATCAAAGCGAGCGAGTACAAGATAGTGGAGCAGATGGCCAAATCTCCGGCCCATATCTCATTGCTCGCCCTCCTGCTCAACTCAGAACCTCACAGGGAGGCCCTCATATGGGTCCTGACGGCTGCGCAAGTTCCCAAAGGGACGCCCCCGAACCGGATAGAGGAAATCATCAACTCCATTTTCTCCAATACCATCTCGTTTTCGGACGATGAGCTCCCCTCCGAAGGATGCGCGCATTTCCGGGCACTGCACATCGTTTGCAAGTGCAACAACCATATTGTTGGCCGAGTCATGATCGACAACGGCTCCGCGCTCAACGTGTGCCCGGTGACCACTTTGAAGCAGATGAATGTGGATCTCAACCGCATCCGTCCTAGCAAAACAGCGGTCCGGGCCTTCGATGGTTCGAGGAGAGAGGTGAACGGTGAAATCGACCTCCTCATAGATATCGGCCCATGCTCCTTCAGCGTCACATTCCAAGTGTTGGATATCCCGAATGCCTTCAGCCTACTACTTGGAAGGCCTTGGATCCACTCGGCCGGCGCCATTCCGTCCTCCCTACATCATAAGGTGAAATTCATCGTTGAGGAGAAGATCATCACGGTCAAAGGGGAGGAGGATTACGCCATCTACAAGGAGACGGCGGTCCCTTACATCAGCGTCGGGGACGACGAAAACCTGCCCTTCCACTCCTTCGAGACCGTCTCCGTTATTCCGGATTACGGAAAGGTCGGGCCGTCCCGCGCCGACCGCATGATAGGGAAGGTCCTTCTGCGCCACAATTACATTCCCGGCACCGGCCTTGGGGCGCGTGGACAAGGAATCAACCGCCCCATTGAAGTTGAGGAATACAAGCATAGGAGGGGACTTGGCTTTCGCCCCTCCTGCCATGAAATCATTGAGGCTCGCCGGGGCAACCATCTCCACCGCCTCGCCCCGCACTATGGTAGGCTCAATTGGGGCATTCCAGTCCCCCCGTTATCACATTTCTTCCCCGGGCCTCCACTCATCATCGGGAGCACCTCTGACGGCCCTTCCTCGGACTTCGACGACACAACCGACGCTTTGCCAACCGTGTATGCCGTCACCGAGGAGATTCCTTCAGGGGTTCACATCCGCTCGGCGCAGGAAGACGAGGAGCTTAACAACTGGACCTCAGTCCTACGCTATTCGGCTGTGATCGCCGATGTGTAAGATTTATCTATGTATGAGATGTTTCCCGCGTGTCGGCGTAGCCGTAGGCCACACGACGGAAGAGGGAACTTTGTTATGCCTTCGTGATCCATACTATCAATGAATTTCCTATATGCATTTTGAATCCTTGTCTATTCCACCCTCTCTTCCTTACTCTTTTGTTCATATCATTCTAAATTTTTCTAAGACGATTCTTTTAATTCTCCAGGCTCCACTCGAATCTAAATTTTCGACGCGTTGATTCGAACCCATCCGAAGAATGTCTCGGAGAGCTTGGACCCATATACTTCGGGGAAGGGCTTGACGAAGACAGCCTAGAACCTGAGATAGAAGAGAGTTTGCGCCGCCTCGAGGACCGCCAACTCACCTCGCTCGAGCCAACAGAAGAGATCAACGTGGGTACTCAAGAGGAGCCCCGCATCCTAAAGATCGGTACAAGTCTCGACCCAACAAAACGGGTCCGAATGATCGATTTCCTGACCAGGTATCAAGAAGTTTTTGCCTGGTCCTACGCCGACATGCCGGGGCTAGACCCGTCAATAGTAAAGCACTTCCTCCCACTGGACACCGAGAAATTCCCGCCCAAACAGCAACAATTGCAACGGCAACGGGCAAGCCTCCTTCTCCGCATCAAGGAAGAGGTTGTCAAACAGATCAACGCAGGCTTTCTCGAGGTCTGCAACTATTTCGAATGGGTGGCAAACATTGTGCCGATGGAGAAGAAAGATGGAAGGGTTCGAGTCTGCGTCGACTATCGGGACCTCAATAAGGCCAGCCCCAAAGACAACTTTCCCTTGCCCCACATCGACATACTAGTCGATAACACGGCGCGCCACGCCCAGTTTTCCTTCATGGACGGCTTCTCCGGATACAACCAAATTCGGATGGCCGAGGAAGACAAGATCAAAATGACGTTCACTACCATGTGGGGGACCTTTTGTTATCGCGTCATGCCTTTCGGCCTCAAGAACGCCGGGGCAACTTATCAGAGGGCTATGGTCACATTGTTCCACGACATGATGCACAAGGAAGTCGAGGTCTATGTCGATGATTTGATTGCCAAGTCCAAAGAAGGAGAAGATCACCTCATTAATCTGAAGCGTCTCTTCGACCGCTTAAGACAGTACAAGCTTCGGCTTAATCCGGCAAAATGCACGTTCAGCGCTCGATCGGGAAAACTACTAGGATTCGTGGTCAGCGAGCGCGGCATCGAGGTAGATCCCGATAAAGTCAAGGCGATTAAGGAGCTTCCTCCGCCGTCCTCGGTCCGCGAAGTACGAGGCTTCCTAGGGCGATTGAATTACATCGCACGATTCATTGCAAACCTGACAAACAAATGCCAACCACTCTTTCGCTTGCTCCGCAAGAACGCGGCGATCGAATGGGACGAAGAATGTCAAAAGGCCTTTGACACCATCAAGGCGTATTTGATCCAACCACCGGTATTGGTCCCGCCTACACCGGGTCGTCCCCTCGTACTTTACCTAACGGTGCGCCGCCAATCATTAGGATGCATGCTGGGACAGGAGGAGGAGTCCACACACACGGAGCGCGCGATTTACTATCTGAGCAAAAAGTTCACCAATGGAGAGTCCAATTATCCGAAAATCGAGAAGATGTGCTGCGCATTGGTGTGGGTCATGCAAAGGCTCCGACAATACACGCTTTATCACACGATCTGCTTGCTGTCAAAGGCAGACCCCTTCAAGTACTTACTCGACAGTCCCTCCTCCACGCGGAACCTCGCCAAATGGCGTTGTCAATTGACGGAATACGATATCGAGTACGTGTCCCGCACTTCGGTCAAGGGGCAAGCGATCGCGGATCATTTGGCAGAATTCCCAATTGAAGACCACACACCGATTAATCCCAACTTTCCGGATGAGGGGATTCTCCAAGTAGACGGCGAGGGAGAGAAACCAGGATGGAAGATGTATTTCGACGGTGCTGTCAATTCCACGGGATCAGGTATCGGCGCGGTACTAATATCCCCGGACGGGCGCTATTACCGGGTAGCAGCAAAGATCGACTTTCCGTGCACCAATAATATGGCTGAGTACGAGGCATGTATTCTCGGCCTACAAGCGGCGATTGATTTCAAGGTAAAAGAGCTCGAAGTGTTCGGTGACTCCATGCTCACTATCTTCCAGACATTGGGGCAATGGAAGACAAAGGACGCAAAGCTGGTGCCGTATCACGAGTACCTCGAGAAGTTAACCGAGAACTTCGAGGACATTTCGTTCACCTATACTCCACGCATGACAAATCAATTCGCGGACGCGCTTGCACCGCTCGCCTCCATGGTGAGCATCACGAGGGAAAACCTTATCGAGCCCCTCGAGATTGAGATAGCCGAAGGACCGGCACACTGCAACTCAATTGAAGCATCCGAGGCAAAGCCGTGATACGAAGACATCAAGAATCTTCTACAAACCGGCCAATACCCCCCATTCGCCGATCGCCGCGATCGGAAGACTCTCAGACGCCTCGCGATACATTACTTTTTGAGCGGCGAGATACTCTACCGCCGCTCCTTCGATTCCACACTCCTCCGGTGCATCGACGAGCACGAATCGCGACGTCTCATGGAGGAAATGCACAGGGGAAACTGTGGACCTCATATGAATGGTCTCATGCTTGCTAAGAAGATCATGCGCCTGGGCTATTATTGGTCCACCATGGAGACTGATTGTGTGAATTACGCCGATCAAATCAAAGCGTCGCCCAACGAATTGCGCCCCATGACGACACCATGGCCTTTTTCGATGTGGGGGATGGATGTGATTGGCCCGATCAATCCCAAAGCGTCTAACGGACACATGTTCATTTTGGTGGCAATCGACTACTTCACCAAGTGGATCAAGGCCGTCACTCTTGCGTCAGTCACCGCAAAAGCCGTGGCCCGTTTTCTCAAACGCGACGTCATCGCCCGATACGGGGTCCCTGCGACAATCATCACAGACAATGCCAAGAACCTGAACAACAAGGTCATCGATGAGCTCTGTGCACAATTCAAAATCCGACATCGCAACTCCACCCCGTACCGTCCCCAAATGAACGGTGCGGTGGAAGCGGCGAATAAGAACATCAAAAAGATCATCGAAAAAATGACGGTGAACTACAAGGATTGGCACGAGATGCTCCCCTATGCACTCTTGGGGTACCGCACATTCATACGGACCTCAACCGGGGCAACTCCGTACTCGCTAGTCTATGGTATGGAGGCCGTCCTCCCAATCGAAGTGGAGATCCCTTCCATGAGGATTCTCGCTGAGGCCAAACTTGAAGAAGCAGAATGGGCAAAGCAGCGGTACGAACAGTTGAATTTCATTGATGAGAAGAGGCTGAAGGCGCTATGCCACGGACAGCGCTATCAACAAAGAATGGCTCGAGCCTTCAATGCAAGAGTTCGCCACCGCGATTTCAACCCCGGCGACCTCGTTTTGAGGAAAGTCCTACACGTCACGCCTGACTCTCGAGGGAAGTTCTCGTACAAATACGACGGCCCCTTCGTCGTCAAAGAGGCTTTCTCCGGAGGAGCAGTCGTCTTGAACGACATGGACGGCACTGAAAAACGCCATTCCCGTCAACGCTGACGCCATTAAGAAGTATTATCCGTGGGCACTCGTATATTCTTTATTCTCCGGGCTCCGTGCCTCTTTCATTGTAAGACATTTCCATTTCCGTGGACGAGCTTCAATTCCCACTATCTGCCCAATACTATGCTTTCTTGAGAGAAAAAAAAAATAAATTTTCCCGCTAGGTCGAAAACCTCTTCGAGGCGGCCTAGGCAAAAGCTAGGGAACGAGTGGCACGACTTAAAATCCCGCAAAGGGGGGTCGCGGCAAAAGGAGAGCACAGATCACTTCCTCGCTAGGTCGAAAACCTCTCTGAGGTGGCCTAGGCAAAAGTTAGAGGACCCGAGGGGTACGATCCCACCCAAACATGGGGAATCGTAACAAAAGGTGAGCATTCATGTGAGAGAAATTAAATAAAATACCCCGCTAGGCCGTCACGCATCCCGCAGCCTAGGCAAAAGTTAGGGGACAATGTCGGCTCGACCACGAAAGAAAAGCGACACTTTCCCTATGAAGCTACACCGAGTAGTGGTTCCGCACTCTTTGACGCAAGCAAACTCTCTTCGACTCTCCAGGCTCGAGACCTGCTTCGAAATGGGGGTCGAACCAGTGTATCCTTGACTTGGAGGATCCCATAAGATCCCTCCTTTTACCTTTACACACATATTCCACGGGCTACCCGTTTCAAAAAAAAAAAAAAGCCATTCTTCGATAGGGACACGACCACCCTACAACGGTCACCGATACCAAATCCCCGACACATCTTTGCATAGATTCTTCTTACATGTACCCCGTTTCGTCAATTAAGCACAACTGACATCCTTTGTAGGTTTCCCTGTCTCCGTGCACAGGTGTGATTGTGAATCCCAAGGGCATCCCCTTCCTGACGAACACGCGATTGGCTTACGCGACAGATTGGGGATTCGAACCGAGTGGAAGGCATAACAGAGAATCCTCTTGGCCCTAACTCAAGGAAAAGACAGATAACAAGCTCGACTTGGAATGGGACAAATTGCCTCTGCCGACGTCCCCGACATACCGACTAGCATCCATCTCCACCTCTACCTTCCCCTACACTCTGCGCACTTGCTGCTTTCAGGACTTCGCGTCCCCGGACTTTGCGTCCGGTTATTGCTTTCCGGACTCTGCGTCCACTTTACTGCTTTCAAGACTTCGCGTCCCCGGACTTTACGTCCGGTTACTCCTTTCCGGACTCCGCGTCCACTTTACTGCTTTCAGGACTTCGCGTCCCCGAACTTTGCGTCCGGTTATTGCTTTCCGGACTCCGCGTCCACTTTACTGCTTTCAGGAATTCGCGTCCCCGGACTTTGCATCCGGTTATTGCTTTTCGGACTCCGCGTCCACTTTACTGCTTTCAGGACTTCGCGTCCCCGGACTTTGCGTCCGGTTATTGCTTTCCGAACTCCGCGTCCACTTTACTGCTTTCAGGACTTCGCGTCCCCGGACTTTGCGTCCGGTTATTGCTTTCCGGACTCCGCGTCCACTTTACTGCTTTCAGGACTTCGCGTCCCCGGACTTTGCGTCCGGTTATTGCTTTTCGGACTCCGCGTCCACTTTATTGCTTTCAGGACTTCGCGTCCCCGGACTTTGCGTCCGGTTATTGCTTTCCGGACTCCGCGTCCACTTTACTGCTTTCAGGACTTTGCGTCCCCGGACTTTACGTCCGGTTATTGCTTTCCGGACTCCGCGTCCACTTTACTGCTTTCCGGACTTCGCGTCCCCGGACTTTACGTCCGGTTATTGCTTTCCGGACTCCGCGTCCACTTTACTGCTTTTCGGACTTCGCGTCCACGGACTTCTCGTCCATTTTACTGCTTTCTGCGGGATTCGGCCCTTCACCTACCACTTCACATTCCCTAAATCCCGCTCACGCTACTATCTCATGACAGGGGGAGGGGCGAGCTACCATAGAGAACGATGATAGAAGCGGCCGCCGGGACCAAAAGGGTGCCTCTCATGGTCTTTGGCCACATCCTCTAACCGAGCATGCAACCAAAGAGGGGCAAGCTATCAACACCCCATTTTGACCCACCGGCTTCCCACACGAGGATTCCCGACCGAAGCCCGGGACACTATCCATCACCCGGCAATCAGAGGCAAATAGGCGGGCACGGGATCATGAGTAATAGGAGAAAGAGCTAGGCCACTGAGAAAAGCGGAGGAAAGCCATCAGAGGAACGAACGAACAAGGAATCCCCAAAACGACGGGGCTGGCACTGTGGCACTATTCATCATCGAGTCATCGAAGCACCGAAAGGTGCCCAATATGGGACTCCAAAAATCCCTCTCAGTGCCAAAGTGACCAACGACACGTCCGGGCGCATTTCCGGGACATCCTGCTTAAGCCGGGACACCCCGATCCCTCACGGACGCCTTTTCTGACAGAGCTTCCGGGACCCGCTCCACTGACAAGCAGACGGCCCCCCAAACGGGTCTACAAGCACCTAGGGACCACCAAGGTCGGGGAACAAGCTTCAGGTGACCTTCCAGAGCTCGGCTCGGTTTCCCGAGGGACATTTTAGTGGTCATGAACGTCTCCCGGCGAGCCTCCGGGGAGTGTCCATGGAATACAGAGATCTCAATGATCTCCGAACGCTTTACAACGATCCCCGAACGCCCCGAGACATTCAAAGAGCACCGAGGAAAATCCCGGTCACAAGTCCCTAGGCCTTCCCGGGCCAACGGTCCCCGACCGAGGACGACGGGCCAACGATCCCATGCGGGGCAAAAGGATCGCCAAAAGGAATGTTAGGATGCACAAAGAGCAGTCAGGGACCAGGGCATGCTAAACTCCGCTCCGAACGTCTAGACAGGGCAAAACCGACCCTCGAGGCGCCGAGTCGCCCGAACGTCCGTTCACACGACGCATGGCGATATTAGGCCCATTCAAATCCTCGTCGTTCAAGCATCCCAAATCTTCAAATTAATTGGACATCGGAGGTCGGATGCGAGCTCAATCAAGTTTCAAGCATTTTCCGGCTTTTCTCTCAATCGAATGGGACCCACAGCTCAGCCAAGCCAAGCCATCAAGCCGCGGCTCAACCCCAAGCCACGGTTCAACCCCTGGCTCCGATTGGACGGCCCAAGCCGCGGCTTCCCCCCCCCATGGCCGGCGGCTCCACTCTCCAAGTTTCCCTCCTCCACCCATTTCAAACTCTTCTTACACACTTACATCCATCCATCACTTCCTATCACACCCATCAACTCCCATCAACCTTCCACTCACAAATCCCCCCCGAATCCCCCTTGATATTTTCGGCAGCCCACACTTAGGCCTCTTAAGCACACTTCACTTTCCCTAATTGCTTCATTAAGCTTCCCTTTATAAGCCCTTGCATCATTAGTTTTAATCACTTCTTCATTCTCACTCTCTCTCAAGCCAACTTCTCTCTAGAATCCTCTCAACCTCCACCCCTCACCCAAGTTCCGTCCAGCCCCAAGTCAAGGCCGAAACCGGCCAAAACCATCGGAAAACCACCCGGTATTCTGATAACTACCCGACCCGACTTAAGCCAAAAATCATCAAACTCCCTAGCCTACATATTTTCCACCCCTAAGTCCATTTCCGAGCATAGATTTTCGATTTGAAGCTTCCTACACCCTGTTCCAGCCGTGAGAACATTCGGGTCCCGAGACCCCCTAGCCGTGCACACCGAACCTCCCGATGTGCCATTTCCTCCCACGACTTCGGCGAGTCGTGCCATCACGTTCCAAGGGTTCCTCACAACCCTCACCCTCCCCCGTGAAGAGGTGGTCACGGTCCGAGGGCCGGCCAACCGTGCACAACCATCATTCACCCGTTTCTCTCTTACCGGGTTCCTCTCATTTTTACCGAACTTTCTCTCACATTTTCGGGTTTGTTCAGGCCTTGGCACGTTCGGGTCTGCCCACGGTCGTCTAGATCTATCTCTTAGGAGTCCAACGAATCCGGCCTAGCACCGTGCCGTGGCCGGAGTGAACGTACCGAGCCATTTTCCCGAGATTGCCGCGGCTGCGCCTTACCCGGGTCGCTCACTGTCCGTAGCTTCCAGCCGAGTCTAGCGACTCCCACGGCCACTTCCCCGGCTCTTCTCCTCGTGCAACGAGGCTACGTAACATCCCCTACAACTTAGATAAACTAGGATCCTTGATTCTTGCTCGTATGAGTGTTCACACGTTCTAAAGGTGCCGAATGCTTGAAAGTTCACGTCTTTCTTCGGATCCATGCTTTCCATGCATTTCCATGCACGCACGTCCATTATGTCCCACTCACGTATCCATATAATGTCTATGCCATGAGGGGAAAGGACTAGGATCGAGGTAGGGGAGACGTTCAAGCCATGGTTAGACCATGGGACCCCACGGCCTACGTCCCAAGGGGGGACCCGTGGGCTCTCTTGGTCTTTCCGAGGCTTGATCGGCCTCCCTCCCCCCGAAACTTGTTGGCTCCCTTGTTATTACCATTGAATGTTGCATGAGATGTATTGGCATGGCGAGAAGGGACTCGGATCGGAGTCGAAGAGCCCACCTTGACCCATGTGAGCCATGGGAATTCGCGGCTGCCCTTGAAGGGTGCGGCCGAGAGCTCCCTTGGGCCACACGGGTCCGAGGTGGCCTCTTTGGCTCCGAAGTGGGTCGATTCCCGCATTTTACTTTTTTATTTATTTATTTTTTATCGTATGAATCAACGCCGTCTTTATTGATTTCTTTATATTACATGTTATATGTGTTTGGTCGTGTGTTTGATTGCGCCTAGAGATCTTGACGGCGTCGGTTTCCTTCATTTTATTGAAATAGATGTTGTCCTTGTGTTTAAATGTATTATGCATGCAAGACATGATCGGAATCGTCCCTCGGAATTGATTGTATCCATGTTTTTACATTGTTGCCGATGGCCACCTGATAATTAAATGATAAGTGTATTGGTCTTGGATAATTTCCCATCAAAACCACAATAATTATATGAAATCACCATCACTGAATAATTTCACAAACGGGAGAACGGGGCACGTTATTCGGTTAATTAAATCATTCGGACTAAATAATTGGGTAAATTGGTTATTAATTTGTAAACGCATCGATGATTCACGGAACGGCGAGAATGCCCGTTCTTCATTAAAAAATTCACAATTTCAAAATACCGAGTTGTGTGACACGAATCGAAGGGATGTCTAGGGAGTACTCGCGAGTCACGACTCGGGTCCGGGCCCAATTTGAGGCGGCCTAGGTCAGGACACGGGAGTCCTTCTTAGACTTCTTCGTGTCACACGATCTTCAATTTGTACACGAACATCACACGTTTTACTATCCAAGGGCATAATCGTCATTTCGAGATTCACCGATATCCTAGGCGTTAGGGAGTTGGAAACACCTCGATCTATGGGCGAGAAAGGGCAACCCGTTCGGGTGTGAGTTTCATTCGCACGGCCCATTCCGTTCACTTGCGGTATTTCTATCTTCCTATCGTAGATTTGGTGGTGAGCATTTTATTTACAAAATACGAAGAATCGGATTAATCACACACTCGACTTAAACGAACGTTAGATAATGGGTAGGTGGAATATTAGATTCCAATCTATAGTCAAAATACGAGTTTGGCTAGTTCGGTGAAACCGTAGCGACACTTAACTGAATAAGAGTCCTAAAACAAATTCACACATATAATTGGCTTAGAACCATATCCTAGCCCGTCCCCTATGTTTGCCTAGGTTAGATACATTGTTTGCTAATCAACCCCGGTTAATAACTGATTAAATCACGTACACTTGACTTAATACACCACTTGTCTGTATTCACTGATAGTTGTCAGTTATTGTCTGTATCATGTCAGTTTTATCAGTTTCCTTCTGTTTTATCCTTGCCTATGATGATTTATTGCGGCTCAGGCCCGAACCCATATCATCGAACACGAGGTCCAATGCCTCTTAATTCACCGAGTGCGTGCAACCCGAGTGCGGAATGGGATCTAGCCTCGAGTCACCATCACATTCCAAATATGGCCTATGTGGAAGGCAATTCGGATTGGATGTATGAAACGTGTTTAGATATCACCCGGGAGCTCGATCGGTCCAACGGGAACAGTGGGAACTAATCGGTTTTCCTGCAAACCGTCGGTTCGATTGGACGCGACCCCCGGCTCTTTGAGCCCGCGTTGCCTTAAATTATTTATCGGTCATTCAAAACACTCGGTGAGCCGGAGCGGAATATTGGCCCAATGCAAACCGATCGGGATCCATTTACTTATTCAGTTGCACTTTGTAATTATTAGAGAGAACATCGTGAGGATTTTATTTGTATATTCATTCACTTGTAAGGATCCCCGATCGGTGAGCGAGAGGTCCGAGTGTCGAATCGGTCAAGTTGGTCTATTATCCCCAAGAGATGAGTAAGCTCGAATACTCATGGTCTTGGTTCGCGCAGGGAATCGACCATCACGGTTCGATGAACTGTAGCGCTAAGATAGTGGACCGATTCCTCGATGCACAAGCGTACTCACCTTTCGGATGTTCGGCCCAACTTGATCAGTTCATCGAATTTATGGTGTCAAAACGGGTGAGTCGAGTACAATCTTAAATCACGCGGTAAATAAATAAAACGGCAAGCCTAGCAAGCTAGAGTACCGAAAGGGCGTGCGGGATATAAGCCCGCACGTAATAGAACCCCCGAATTCGGAATTTTCGGTTCCGCACGATCATTGCCTTAGCATTTAAGTGTACTCCGTACCCGTAGACCCGGGCGACTCAACGGCCCTCGACCTACGGGTCGTAAACGGTAAGTGGCGACTCCTTCTCACGAGTGTCCGTCGCGCGTCCCCGGGAAGGTGGACACTCCCAAGCCGCGTTGCATAGGCATCGCGCATGCGTGCCTCGATGAGATGAAATTCGGGTGCGCACAGTCACTGAAGGACGAAGACATTCCGACGTGGGCAGACCTTTCCCGAAAGTTCATCGACCAATACCAGTATTGCGCGGAAACACCTCCCACCCTCTTGGAATTGAGCACAAAAGAGATGGCACGGGGCCAAAGGTTCGAGGAATACGCTACTAAATGGCGTGCCCAAGCGGCGAAACACATCCCTCCGATTAGCGAAGCACAACAGATTCAGTTGTTTCACTCCACGCTGAAGGGGGTATATTATTCGCACCTGTTGGCCCACACCTCATCGTTCTCCGACCTCATCGAAGCCGAGAAAAAGCTTGACTTGGGGATCAAGCTCGGCAGGATGGAGGGTCCCGCCGGTAAAGGAGAAGAGTCCTCGAAGAAGGTCCCCGCAACGTTGTCGTCTTCCAGCGGAAGGAGAGGGAAGGAAGTTTCGGTTAACGCCGTCAATCCGACACATCCGACGTCCCGGCAATATTCGGTGAATCTCACGACCGCACTAACTGCCGCTTCTGCCTACTTCCTCCCGCCTCCATAGCATCAATACCAATCGGTTTATTACTCGGCTCCACCGGTCCCGCCGCCAATGGCCTCACAACCATATGACCACCACTACGCACCCGCGCCCCTTCAACCCAAGCCCCCGGTGTCGAGAGCTCCTCCACCGGCGCAGCAGAACCCTACGTAGCAAGGTCCACAGGCCGGCGGCACGCAACACCGGCCCCGCAGGCAGTACACACCTCTACCTGCTCCTCTTTCTCACATATATCGACAACTCCTTGCGGGCGATCAGATTCGACCGATATCCCCAGGCCCGAATTTTGACCCGTCCGTTCAGGATCAATTCAAACGCTGCGAGTATCATCAAGGCGCGCCGGGGCACACTCTCGATAATTGTTAGAGGTTGTGAGACGAGATCCAAAAGAGGATCGACAGCAACAGGCTCACCTTCAATGCCGTCAGGCCCCCGAATGTGCAGGACAACCCCTTCCCGGATCATAGGCCGAGTTTGGGGCCCTCCATCAACATGATCACCGTATGCACCTTGGGGAGGGACGAAGACGCACAAGACAACCCCCTTCCCTTCGTGATCGACTACACTCCTGAGGAACCCACGGTCGGATTCGCGGGACACATGGTCTTGCCGGCCCCCTTTGTCGTGGATATCCCCGCTCGAGAGCCGTACTCGGATAACAAGGTCCCTTGGACCTATGAAGGAAGCATCGGGAGCGTCGAGCAACAGTTCAGTGTCATGGGGATGACACGGTCGAGATGAGTGTACGAGAACCCGGCAATCAGGGACAAAGGGAAGGCGCCCGCCACTGAAGTTAGGGCAGTGCCCAAAAGCTTGCCTTTTCCATCCAAGAGGGTAACCGAAGAGGAAGCCGAAGCATTTATGAAGGTTGTCAGCACCCCATTTTGGCCCACCGGCTTCCCGCACAAGGATTCCCGACTGAAGCTCGGGACACTATTCATCGCCCGGCAATCGGAGGCAAATAGGCGGGCACGGGGTCATGAACAATAAAGAAAAACACGGTCCACTGAGAAAGGCGGAAGAAAGCAGTCAGAAGAACAGACGAACGAGGAATCCCGAAAACAACGGAGCTGGCACTGTGGCACTATTCATCACTGAGTCACCGAAGCACCGAAAGGTGCCCAATATGGGGCTCCAAAAATCCCTCCCAGTGCCAAAATGACCAATGGCACGTCCGGGCGCATTTCCGGGACATCCTGCTTAAGCCGGGACACCCCGATCCCCCACGGACGCCTTTTCTGACAGAGCTCCCGGGGTTCGCTCCACTGACAAGCAAACGGCCCCTCAAAACGGGTCTACAGGCGCCCAGGGACCACCAGGGCCGGGGAACAAGTTTCAGACAACCTTCCGGAACTCGGCTCGGCTTCCCGAAGTACGTTTCAGTGGTCACGAACGTCTCCCGGCGAACCTTCGGGGTATTTCCACGGAAAGCAGAGACCACGACGATCTCTGAGCCCCTCACAATAATCCCCGAGCACCTCAAGGCATTCGGGGCACATTGAGAGAATCCCGGTCAAAGAACCTAGGTCTTCCCGGGCCAACGGTCCCCGACCGAGGACAACGAGCCAACGATTCCCCACGGGGCAAAAGGACCGCCAAAACGAATGCAAGGATGCACAGAGGTCAATCGGAGGTCGAAGGGCATTAAATTCCACTTCGAACGTCCGAACAGGGCAAAACCGACTCTTGAAGCGCCGAGTCACCCGTACGTTCGTTCACACGACGTACGGCGATATTGGGCTCATTCAAATCCTCGTAGTTCAAGCATTCCAAATCTTCAAATTAATTGGACATCGGAGGTCGGATGCAAGCTCAATCGGGTTTCAAGCATTTTCTGGCTTTTATCTCAATCAGACGGGACCCACAGCTCAGCCAAGCCAAGCCGTCAAGCCGCGGCTCAACCCCAAGCCACGGCTCAACCCTCGGCTCCGAATTGACAGCCCAAGCCGCGGCTCAAGCTCTCTCACCCGTCGGCTCCAAAGCTCCCCCTCCACACAATTTGAATTTTGGCTCTTACACCCATCACTTCTTCTTACACACTTACACCCATCCATCACTCCATCACTTCCCATCAACTCCTCTTCCTTTCCCCACACTCAATGTGACACTTTCCCCCTTAATCCCATTGAAATTCGGCAGCCCTAGTTTAGCATACAAAAAACCGCACTTAACATCATTTAATCACACCGTTAAGCCTCCCTATAAGTTCCCATTGATCATTAGACTTAATCACTTCTTCATTCTCCTTCTCTCTCAAGCCAATCTCCCTCTAAAATCCTCTCAACTTTCAGCCCACTCCCACAGCTCGTACCACTCCTTGCCAAGGCCGAAACCGGCCAAAACCGTCGGAAAACCACCCGGTATTCCGGTAACCACCCGACCCGACTTAAACCAAAAATCACCAAACTCCCTAGCCTACCTATTTTCCATCCCCTAAGTCCGTTTCCGGGCTTAGATTTTCCATTTGAGATCCCTAACATCACTTTCCAGCCAAAGTTGTAATCGGGTCCCGAGTCTCCAAGTCGCGTGCAACCGAGCTCCTCGACGTGCCATTTTCTCCCGCGACTTCGGAGAGTCGTGCCATCACGTTCAAAGGGTTCCTCACGACCCTCACCCTCTCTCGTGAAGAGGTGGTCACGATCCGAGGGCCGATCCACCGTGCACAACCCCGTTTCATTGTTTTTCACTTACTGGGTTTTCCGTGTTCATACCCGAACTTCTCTCACGTTTTTCGAGCTTGTCTAGGGCTCGGCACGCTCGGGTCTGCCCGTGCTCGTCTAGATCTACCTCTTAGGAGTCCAACGAGCCCGACCTTGCACCGTGCCGTGCCCGGAGCTCGCGTGCCAAGCCGTTCTCCCGCGACTAGCCGCGGCTGTTTTCTCTCGGATTGCTCACTTCCGCGACTTCAAGCCGAGTCTTGCGACTCCCACGGCCACTTCTCCGACTCCTTCCTCGTGTTCCGAGGCTAGGTAAGACTCCTCTATGACTTAGAGAAGCTAGGTTCTTCGATATTTGTTTGATATGGGGTGTTAGGGGCTCATTTCGCATGATTTTCCTTAGATCCCGGGTTTGGCCCTTGAGCAACTTCGTGAACCATCCGACTTCGAAATGAGCTGAAATTTTTACCACAGACACTTGATGTTATTTTAAGTCCCCATACAAAATTTCAGATTTTTCTGTGCACTGGATTTCCGGATAAAAAATGTTTACCCGTTATTTCGGTATTCTCGGCCAGATTTTGATATGTCTCGTGAACCATCCGAGTTCGAAATGAGCTGAAATGTTTACCACAGACACTTGATGTTATTTTAAGTCCCCATACAAAATTTCAGATTTTTCTGTGCACTGGATCTCCGGATAAAAAATGTTTACCCGTTATTTCGGTATTCTCGGCCAGATTTTGATATGTCTCGTGAACCATCCGAGTTCGAAATGAGCTGAAATTTTTACCACAGACACTTGATGTTATTTTAATTCCCCATACAAAATTTCAGATTTTTCTGTGCATTGGATCTCCGGATAAAAAATGTTTACCCGTTATTTCGGTGTTTCCGGTCTGATTTTGATAGATCTCACGAACCATCCGACTTCAAAATGAACTGAAATTTTTACCACACATTCCAGATGTTATTTTAAGGTTCCACACAAAATTTCATATTTTTATGGGCGCTGAAACTCCAAATAAAAATTATTTACCGAACTTTTCGTATATTCGACAAATCAGATCACACTGTTTTTTTGGGTCTAATTTAGCCCTCTCCAAACTGAATCTAGATCCAAAATAGACCCCTTGACCCTGATCCGACTCTGTTTTCATGTTTATTACATTTACGATTTACCTCGTTTTTCGTGCCGATGCCATTTTATTGATTCCATTATATATCATGTTTGTGTTTGTATTACATGTTTATTTGTGATTCCAAGACCATGGTGGCATCGACTTTGTAAATGTGTGTGTTCTTATTATGTTTGGCGTCTTACGCATGCAAGAAACGATTAAAACCGATTCTTGTAATTGATTGCAATTATATTTTTTGTTTAAATCATTAGCTTCACGATTAATTTACATGTTAGGCGCATTAACCCCGAACAATCATCTCATTAGCCCATAATAATCAAGGTTTAACTCCTCAATCACTAAACCATTCCACAAACGAGAAATGGGACGCATCATTTGATTAATTAAATCACTCGGACTAAATAATTGGACAAATTGAATATTAATTCGTAAACGTATCGATGGTTCATGGAACGGCGGAAATGCCCTTTTCCTTAAAAGCTCATAATTTCAAAACATCGAGACGTGTAACACGAATAGAATCGTGTCTAGCAAGTACTCGCGTACTATGACTCGAGTCCGGGCCCAATTTGAGGCGGCTCGAGTCGAGATGCGCGAGTCCTCTTTAGACCTCTTCGTGTCACACGATCTTTAATTTATATATGAACATCACATGTTTTACCACTCAAGGGCATAGTCGTCATTCCGTGATTCATCGATATCCTAGGCTTTAGGGAGTCAGAAACACCTCGATCTATGGACGGAAAGGGACGGCCCGTTCAGGTGCGAGTTTCATTCGTACGGCCCATTCCGTTCACTTTCGGTGTTTCTATCTTCCTATCGTAGATTCGGTGGTGAACCTTTTTATTTCAGTTGAAAAAGACGAAGAACCGGATTAATCATGTACTTGACTTAAATAAACATTAGATAATGGATAGGTGGAATATTAGATTCCAATCTAGAGTCAAAACACGAGTTTGGCTAATTCAGTGAAACCGCAGTGACACTTAACTGAATAAGAGTCATAAAACAAACACACACATGTAATCGGCTTAGAACCTTATCCTAGCCCGCCCTCTATGTTTGCCTAGGTTAGATGCATTGTTTGCCAATCAACCACGGGTAATAACTGATTAAATCACGTACATTCGACTTAATACACCACTTGTCTGTATTCACCGACAATTGTCAGTTGCTTTCTATATCGTGTCAGTTACATCAGTTTTCTTCCGTTTTATTCTTGCTTTTGATGATTTATTGCGGTTCGGGCCCGAACCCATAAGTCACGTGTTGCATGGGGTCCAACGCCCCAAATCACCGAACACGAGGTCCAACGCCTCTTAACTCACCGAGCGCGTGCAACCCGAGTGCGGAATGGGATCTAGCCTCGATTCACCGTCACACTCCGAATACGGCCTATGTGGAAGGCGGATTTGGATTGAGCGCGTGAAACGTGTTTAGATATCACCCGGGAGCTCGATCGATCCAACGGTTACAGTGGAAACAAGTCGTTTTTCTGCAAACCGACGGTTCGATCGGACCCGACCCCCGGCTCTTTGAGCCCGCGTTGCCTTAATTTATTTATCGGTTATTCAAAATACACGGTGAGCAGGAGCGGAATAGTGGCCCAATGCAAACCGATCGGGATCCATTTACTTATTCGGTTATACTTTGTAATTGTTCGAGAGAACATTGTGAGGATTCTATTTGTATGTTCATTCATCTCCTTGTAAGGATCCCAGATCGGTGAGCGAGAGGTCCGAGTGCTGGATCGGTTAAGTTGGTCTATCGCCACCAAAGGGTGAGTAAGCTTGGATACTCGTGGTTTCGGTTCATGCAGGGAATCAACCATCACGGTTCGATGAACTGTAACGCTAAGATAGTGAACCGACTCCTCGATGCACAAGCCTACTCATCTTTCGGACTCTTGGTCCAACTTGATCAATTCATCGAATTTACGGTGTCAAAACGGGCGAGTCGAGCGCAACTCTAAATCACGCGGTAAATAAACAAAATGGCAAGCCTAGCAAGCTAGAGTACCGAGAGGGCGTGCGGGATATAGGCCCGCACGTAATAGAACCCCCGAATTCGGAATTTTCGGTTCCGTACGACCATTGCCTTAGCATTTAGGTGTACCCCGTACCCCTAGACCCGGGTAACTTGCCGGCCCTCGACCCTCGGGTCGTAAAATGGCAAGTGGCGACTCCTTCTCACGTGCGTCCGTCGCGCGTCCCCGGGAAGGTGGACACTCCCAAGCCGCGTTTGCTTAGGCGCGCGCATGCGTGCCCCGACGAGATGAAATTCGGGTGCGCACAAAGGTCATTAAGGCGAGCGAGTGCAAAGTAGTCGCGCAAATGGCCAAGTCCCCGGCCCACATCTCACTGCTTGCTCTCCTCCTCAGCTCAGAACCTCACCGGGAGGCCCTCCTGCGGGTATTGACCGCGGCACAGGTCCCGAAGGAAAGCCTCCTGATAGGATAGAGGAGACCGTCGGTTCCATCTTCTCCAGTACCATCTCGTTCTTGAACGACGAGCTCCTGTCCGAAGGCTGGTCACATTCGTGGGCATTGCACATTGTATGCAAATGCAACAACTACATCATCGGCCGGGGCATGATCGAAAACGGTTCTGCGCTCAACGTTTGCCCGGTAACCACCTTGAAGCAGATGAATGTAGACCTTAATCGCGTCCACCCGTGCAAAACAGTGGTCCGGGCTTTTGACGGCTCATGGAGGGAGGTAAACGGGGAAATCGACCTCCTCATAGACGTTGGCCCGTGCTCGTTCAGCATCACATTCCAGGTGCTCGACATCCCAAACGCGTTCAGCCTACTGCTCGGGAGGCCTTGGATCCACTCGGCCGGTGCCGTCCCCTCTTCTCTGCACCAAAGGCTGAAATTCATCGTCGAAGAGAAGCTCATCACGGTGAAGGGAGAAGAGGATTACGCCATCTACAAGGAGATGGCGGTGCCCTACATCAGCGTCGGGGATGATGAAAACCTCCCGTTCCATTCGTTCGAAACCATCTCCGTCATCCAGGACTACGGAGAGATTGGACCTTCCCGCACCGACCGCATGATAGGGAAGGTGCTTTTGCGCAACAACTACATCCCCGACATCGGCCTCGGGGCGCGCGGACATGGGATCAACCGCCCTATCGAAATCGAGGAATGCAAGCATAGGAGGGGACTCAGCTTTCGCCCCTCCTGCCATGAAATCGTTGAAGCCCGCAGGGGCAACCATCTCCTCCGCCTCGCCACACACTATGGGAGGCTCAACAGGGGCATTCCAGTCCCCCCGTTATCCTACTTCTTCCCCGGGCCTTCACACACCATCGGGGGCACCCTTGACGGCCCTTCCTCGGACTCCGACGACACTCCTGTCGCTCTGTCAGCCGTGTACGCCGTCACCGAGGAGATTCCTTCAGGGGTTCACATCCGCTTGGCGCAGGAAAATGAGGAGCTCGACAACTGGACCTCAGTCCCACGCTACTCGGCTGTGATTGCCGATGTGTAAGGCTTATCTATGTATAAGATGTTCCCCGCGTGTCGGCATAGCCATGCGCCACATGACGGGAGAGGGGTTTCTATTATGGCTCCATGTTCACATTATCAATGAAATCTCTACATGCATTTTTTTGAACTCTCATACATTTCATCTCCTTCTCCTATTCTCTATTTCGCGACACTCTTAATTTCCAGGCGATTCTCCTAAGACGATTCTCTTGAATTTCCAGGCTCCACTCGAATCCAAATCCCCGACACTTCGATTCGAACCCATTCCAAGAGCATCTCGGTGAGCCCCAACCCGTATACTTTGGGGAAGGGCTTCTCGAGGACAGTCAAGTGCCCGAGATAGAAGAGAGTTTGCGTCGCCTCGAGGATCATCAAATCACCTCGGTCGAGCCAACGGAAGAGATCAACGTGGGCACCGAAGAAGAGCCTCGCACCTTGAAAATTGGGACAGCCCTCGACCCCGCGCAACGAACCCGGATGATCGACTTCTTAAAGGAATACCAAAAGGTCTTCGCCTGGTCCTATGCTGATATGCCTGGCTTAGACCCCTCAATAGTCGAGCACTTCCTTCCACTCGACACTGAGAAATTGCCGCCCAAGCGCAACAGTTACGACGACAGCGGGTTAGCCTTCTCCTCCGCATCAAAGAAGAGGTCGTCAAACAGATCAACGCGGGGTTCCTCGACGTCTGCAACTATTCCGAGTGGGTGGCGAACATTGTGCCGGTGGAAAAGAAGGATGGAAGGGTCCGAGTCTGCCACGCCCAGTTCTCTTTCACGGACGGCTTCTCCGGATACAATCAAATTTGGATGGCTGAAAAGGACAAACTCAAGACGACGTTCACTACGATGTGGGGAACTTTTTGCTACCGCGTTATGCCTTTCGGCCTCAAGAACGCAGGGGCAACTTATCAGAGGGCTATGGTCACCTTGTTCCACGACATGATGCACAAAGAAGTCGAGGTGTATGTCAACGACATGATCGCCAAGTCCAAAGAGGGAGAAGACCACCTTGTCAACCTGATGCGCCTTTTCGATCGCTTAAAAGAATACAAGCTCCGACTTAACCTGGCAAAATGCACATTTGGTGCCCGATCAGGAAAACTGCTAGGATTCGTGGTCAGCGAGCGCGGTATCGAAGTGGATCCGGACAAAGTCAAGGCGATCAAAGAGCTTCCCCCGCCGTCAACGGTTCGAGAGGTGCGCGGCTTCTTGGGGCGGCTGAACTACATTGCGTGCTTCATTGCAAACCTGACGAATAAGTGTCAATCGCTCTTTTGCTTGCTCCGCAAAAATGCAGCGATGGAGTGGGACCACGAGTGTTAGAAGGCCTTCGACACCATCAAGGCCTACCTAATTCAACCGCCAATATTGGTACCACCCGTGCCGAATCAGCCCCTCATTTTATACCTCACGGTACGCCGGCAATCCTTAGGGTGCATGCTAGGGCAAGAAGATGAGTCGACGCGCACGGAAAGGGCGATATATTACTTGAGCAAGAAGTTCACCGAAGGGGAATCCAATTATCCGGAGATTGAGAAGATGTGTTGTGCAAAGAGTTTTGAGAAGATCTCATTCACCTACACTCCACGCGCGAAGAGTCAGTTCGCGGATGCACTCGCAAAACTCGCATCTATGGCGAGCATCTCAGAGGGGAACATCATCGAACCTCTCGAAATCGAGATCGCCAAAGGCCCGGCCCACTGCAACGCCATCGAAGCATCCGAAGCGAAGCCGTGGTACGAAGACATCATGAACTTCTTACAAACGGGCCAATATCCCCCGTTCGCCGATCGCCGCGATCGAAAGACGCTCAGACGACTCAGGATGCACTACTTTCTGAACGGCGAGATACTTTACCGCCGCTCCTTTGACTCCACGCTCCTCCGGTGCATCGACGAACATGAATCACGACGTCTTATGGAGGAAGTGCACGGAGGAAATTGCGGGCCCCATATGAATGGCCTCATGCTCGCTAAAAAGATTATGCGCTTCGGCTATTATTGGTCCTCCATGGAGGCTGATTGTGTAAAACACGTCAGGCATTACCACCGATGCCAGGTGTACGCCGATCAGATTAAAGCGCCGCTCAACGAGCTACGCCCTATGACAGCCCCGTGGCCTTTCTCAATGTGGGAGATGGACGTGATTGGCCCGATCAACCCCAAGGCATCTAACAGACACATGTTTATCTTGGTGGCAATTGATTACTTCACCAAGTGGATCGAGGCTATCACTCTCGCGTCAGTCACCGCAAAAGCCGTGGCCCGTTTTCTCAGACGCGACGTCATTGCCCGGTACGGGGTTCCTGCGACAATCATCACGGACAACGCCAAGAACCTGAACAACAAGGTTATCGACGAGCTCTGTGCACAAATCAAAATCCGACACCGCAACTCCACCCCACATCGTCCCCAAATGAACGGTGCGGTGGAGGCGGCAAATAAGAACATCAAGAAGATCATCGAAAAAATGACGGTGAACTACAAGGATTGGCACGAGATGCTCCCCTATGCACTCCTGGAGTACCGAACATCTATACGGACTTCAACTGGGGCAACCCCGTACTCCTTGGTCTATGGCATGGAGGCGATCCTCCCAATTGAGGTCGAGATCCCTTCCATGAGGATCCTTGCCGAGGCCGAACTTGAGGAAGCAGAGTGGGCAAGACAACGATACGAGCAATTAAACCTCATTGACGAGAAAAGGTTGAAAGCACTATGCCACGGACAGTGCTACCAGCAGAGGATGGCCCGAGCATTCAATAAGAAGGTCCGTCACCGAGAGTTCAGTCCCGATGACCTTGTCTTGAGAAAGGTCTTACATGTCGCACCCGATTCTCGAGGGAAGTTCTCGTACAAATACGATGGTCCCTTCGTCGTTAAAGAGACTTTCTCCGAGGGAGCAATCATTTTGAGCGATATGGACGGCACCGAGTGTTGGGAATTGGTGTATACCCTAGAGGCAATCTGTCATCAATTCTGTAATATGACATATATTTCATTATAATACGAGGCATTTATGTTATTGTGTGGGTTGCGCTGAATATTCATTTTACACAATAACGTCCTTGGAATAGTAGGTTCAACAGGCATCAAGTGTGACTTGATTGTGAGATCCTATAATGACTGAACACTATTCCTAAATGTCCCTAGTCAAAGTATTATCGTTAATTAGGACAACGATAATGCGGTTAGACTAGTGTGGGTGTAGATTGATGACCAAGTCTCACAGGTCATGGATGTGGAGACATCGAGTCACACCGCAGGTATACATTAGGAGTAATGTGTACTGGATTGATCCGTCATGAGACTGCTACATGGGTCGTTACGTGACTGTCATTAGCAGATCTCATAGTGACTATGGTGCAGTGGTCCTCTGACTTGAGGTCATCATAGTTTCCTACATGTAATGTCGTATACTTTGATACTGTCAAACGCCACCGTAACAGGCTGGTTATAAAGACAGTTATTGGGTATACCACAGAGCATGAAGAGGAATGTGAGTGACCAAGATAGAATTTGTCCCTCCTACGTAATGGGAGTGATATCTCACGGCCGCTTGGTGGGTAGAGTCTATAAGTGTATGCATACCCAAATGAATCGATATAGGGATATCGATCTCATTTGTTCTGATAAACTTACCCGGTAAACCAAGAAAGAGAGATTGAGCCATACAAGGATGACAACGACCATGCCTTGGGCTCAATAGAGATATAGAGGACAAAGGGATTATACTGCACGGTAACATAGGTCACAAGGTTCGTCGAGAAATTGACTTTCTGATTACTTGAGTAGCAGTGATGCATTACTAGATGCCGCTCACTGTTTGTAATATTGAAATAGAGATTTCGATATTACTGTCAATGTAATCGGGAACTTACAGGGTCACACACTACGACCAAATCGACGAGATGGTTTTGAAACACTACATCTGTCTAATAGAGATTAGACGAGTTACGATGCAATTAGTTAATCGGATATTTAATGAGATTAAATTTGCCGATTAATTTGACCCAGTTAATTAGATTAATTAGACCCGGTTAATTAGATTAATTGGACCCGATTTATACACGAAACAAAGGCACACGAGGCTCGAATCAAGGGCTACGTTGCATAGACATGCAAAGCCACCTTGAATTTTGCATGGAGGCCAAGTGCCTTCCATGTGTCCATATGCATGGATGCCATGCATCATAAGCCTTCCATTTATATGCTTATATATAAAAGCACAAATGGAATGGCTGAAGATCATGACGAATGGATATATATATATATATATATATATATATGTATGACATATATATGTGTGAATATATGTTTTGTGTATAGGTGTACGAGAGTTCAGATTGAATTGTTCGATTTGAAGACGTCCATTAGTCTTATTGTTATCGAAGTCACACCGGTGTTTCCTTCGAGCGTTGGCCGCTAGCACCGTTGATCTCGAAGACTCGTCGACGAAGTCGGTGTGGATACCGGTAGAGGCGTCACGCGTGGGACGCTCGATCGGCGATTTAAAAGATTTCAGGTACACTTTATCTATTCCCATTCTACTAGTAGGTCTTGGGATCTAGTTTCACGGGTAGAAAATTTTGAATTTCTATTCCTTTCACGCTTCTGTAGGCCCCGTGAAACTAGCAATTGGTACCATAGCCTAGCTAGTTAGAATCTGAATAGATAGAAGCATGAAATAGGATTTTATGCTTGTTACATGTGTGCTGGTGCTAGCATGACTGTTAGACCTCGACTAGGCTAGAGTTGTGTTAGTATAATGGTTGTACTTGCATGACTGTTAGTGGTATAATTGTTATACATAGGAACTATTATGTAATAGTTACATAATAGTATATGGTGAGATCGATTTATATTGTTAAAATCCCTCGATAATATTAAGTCCATAGCCTTCCATCGTGTAACGCTTGTCAAGACCAAGATCGATAAGTGTGTAGACCTAGCCCTCGCAGGATGCCCTCATCTATCCTGGTAAGGCGTAGTGTTTACCGATGGGTCGGACTTAACTGAGCAAGCCTAATAGGATTAGGAGTTCAGAGGCAAGGAGTTGGGCATCAATCTACAAGGTAGATTGGAATAAGGTGTTATTCACCCAACTAACCAAGAGTTGCATGTAATGCAATTGGGAAAGAGGGTTCCCTACCTAAATAACCAGTTCTGGGAGTCTCAGCCCTCGCTGACTCAGAACTTGGTGAAATATGGATCTTGGACCGCTATGAGAATGAGATTCTCCGAATCGATGGTGAGGGTCATTGATTTGATAAAAATAGTGGGAGCAATATTTAATAAAGTCCTCATTAAATATTGTTATGTTATAATACTTATTCTGTGTATTTCTGTGGTAGTTTCCATGGCAGCAAACACATCTAGTGCCTTCTGTTTGCGATCAATCTTTGATAAGGAAAAACTATCCGGGAATAATTTCTTGGATTGGTACCGCAACTTGAGAATCGTTCTCACTCAGGAGAAAAAGTTATATGTCTTGGAGCAACCTCTTCCTGCGCCACCGCCTGATAATGCCACCCGAGCTGAGAGAGATGCTTATAGGAAGCATCAAGATGATGCCGTGAGCGTTGGATGTCTCATGCTAGCCACCATGGATCCGGAGCTTCAGAAGCAACATGAGCACATGGGGGCGTACGATATGATCGTACATCTCAGGCAACTCTATCAAGAGCAGGCCCGGCATGAATGGTTCGACGTATCGAAGGCACTTTTTCAGGCAAAGTTGACTGAGGGCAGCCCGGTAGGTCCTCATGTACTCAATATGATTGGGTACGTGGAGACTCTGGGACGACTGGATTTCCTCTAGGTCAAGAGTTGGCCACAAATTTAATCCTGCAGTCGTTGCCCAACAGTTATAGTCAGTTCGTCATGAACTATAATATGAATGACTATAACAAACCATTGCCTGAACTGCTTGGCATGTTGAGAACAGCTGAGCAGGATATCAGCAAAGGGACACCTGTTCTGATGGTCCAAGGGACCAAGAAAAAGGGCAAAGGCAAGAAGAAAGGCAAGAAGGCTAAGGGCGCATCCAAGTATGACTCGGGTGCATTGAAGCCCAAGGCCAAAGTGGCAAAGGATGATTGTTGCTTCCATTGTGGCAACAGTGGCCATTGGAAGCGGAATTGCAAGGTATACCTGGAGGAGTTGAAGAAGAAGAAAGGAAGTGAGACTTCCACTTCAGGTATCCATGTTATAGAGATCAATGTATCTACTGCTTCTACATCTTGGGTATTAGATACCGGGTGTGGTGCTCACATTTGTGGAAATGTGCAGGATCTAAGAAACAGTAGATCGTTGGCAAAGGGCGAGGTAGACTTACGAGTTGGAAATGGAGCAAGGGTTGCTGCATTAACTGTAGGGACTTATCACCTGTCTTTGTCTACTGGGCTTGTACTGGATCTTGACGACTGTTATTATGTGCCTGCTATTAGTAGAAACATAATATCTGTTTCTTGTTTGGACAAGAAGGGATTTTGTTTCACTATCAAGAACAAGTGTTGTTCTATGTACATGGATGATGTATTTTATGGCAGTGCACATTTAAGTAATGGTCTGTATGTTCTTGATCTAGACACGCTCATTTATAACGTGGAAACCAAACGGCTCAAGTCCAATGATTCGAACCCGACTTACCTCTGGCATTGTCGTTTAGGCCATATTAGCGAGAATCGCATCTCCAGACTCCATAAGGATGGATTACTGGACTCGTTTGATTTTGAATCAATCGAGACTTGTGAACCTTGTTTAATGGGGAAAATGACTAAGGCCCCCTTTACTGAAAAGGGTGAGCGAGCTAGTGATCTTCTGGCTCTCATATATACTGATGTATGTGGACCAGTGATTAAGCTTGCTAGAGGTGGGTATCTCTACTTCATTACATTTATTGATGATTTCAGTAGATTTGGATATGTGTATTTGATGAAACACAAATCCGAATCCTTTGAAAAGTTCAAGGAATTTAAGAATGAAGTGGAGAATCAGTTGGGTAAGAGTATTAAAGTTCTTCGATCAGATCGAGGAGGTGAATATTTGAGCTATGAGTTTGCTGACTATCTTAGACAGTGTGGGATTCTATCCCAACTGACTCCACCTGGTACACCACAATGGAATGGTGTAGCTGAGAGGAGGAATCGAACTTTATTGGATATGGTTTGATCTTTGATGAGTCATGCAGATTTACCGGACTCCTTCTGGGGATATGCTCTACAGACAGCGGCTCTCATATTAAACCATGCTCCGTCGAAATCAGTTGAAAAGACCCCATATGAGATGTGGTATGGGAGGCGTCCCAATATGTATTTTCTAAAGATATGGGGTTGCGAAGCTTACGTTAAGAAATTGTCTTCGGATAAGCTTGGCCCTAAATCGGATAAATGTTACTTTGTAGGGTATCCTAAGGAAACACGAGGATACTATTTCTATAATCCCACCGAGGGCAAAGTGTTTGTCTCTCGAACTGCTGTATTCCTTGAGAAAGAGTTTCTCTTCAAAGGAACAAGTGGGAGGAAATTAGGACTTGGGGAAGTTCTACCACAAAATGACATTAACCAATCGACGGGTAAGATTGTAGAACAACCACAAGGTGTTGTGGTACAATCTTCTACACAGGTGACACAGGAGCCTCGTAGGTCTGGTAGGATACGTCATGAGCCCGAGAGATATGGATTTCTCGTGACTCAAGATAATGATGTATTGCTAGTAGATAATGATGAGCCTACAACCTATGCGGAAGCCGTGATAGGCCCTGACTCCGAGAAATGGCTGGATGCCATGAGATCTGAGATGGAGTCCATGTACACTAACCAAGTATGGACTTTGGTTGATCCACCTGAAGGGGTAAAACCTATTGGGTGTAAGTGGGTTTTCAAGAAGAAAACCGACGTGGACGGTAATGTGATTACCTTTAAGGGTCGACTAGTGGCGAAAGGTTTCAGACAAGTTCATGGTGTTGACTATGACGAAACCTTTTCCCCGGTGGCTATGCTTAAATCTATCAGGATCATGCTTGCAATTGCAGCTTACTATGACTATGAGATCTGGCAGATGGACGTCAAAACTGCTTTCCTGAATGGAAGGCTCCTCGAGGATGTGTACATGACACAACCTGAGGGTTTTGTCGATCCACAAAGTGTCGGAAAGGTTTGTAAGCTGCAATGGTCTATTTATGGACTGAAGCAAGCTTCTAGGAGCTGGAATCTTCGCTTTGATGATGCAGTCAAAGAGTTTGGCTTCATTAAGAATAAAGATGAACCCTGTGTTTACAAGAAGGTTAGTGGGAGCGCAGTGATCTTCCTAGTGTTGTATGTAGATGACATACTTCTGATCGGGAATGACATTCCTTCCCTACAGTCTGTAAAGACTTGGTTGGGAATGTGTTTCTCCATGAAAGACTTAGGCGAAGCTACCTATGTGTTAGGTATCAAGATCTATAGAGATAGATCCAGGAGAGTCCTTGGCTTAAGTCAGAGTGCATATGTAGATAAAGTGTTTCGGCGCTTTAGCATGCAGGATTCTAAGAAAGGATCGCTACCGATGTTACATGGCATAAGTCTTTCGAAGACTCAGAGTCCTTCTACTCAGGAGGAGAGGGATCGCATGAGTAGGATTCCATATGCATCAGCTATTGGATCCATCATGTATGCCATGTTATGCACTCGACCTGATGTCTCGTATGTTTTGAGCATGACGAGTCGGTACCAATCAGATCCAGGTGAGAGACACTGGATCGCAGTAAAGAACATCCTTAAGTACTTGCGAAGGACTAAGGAAATGTTCTTGGTATATGGGGGCGAAGAAGAGCTCGTTGTAAGAGGTTACACCGATGCTAGCTTCCAGTCCGATAAGGACGATAGTAGATCGCAATCAGGATATGTGTTCTGCCTCGATGGAGGTGCTGTGAGTTGGAAGAGTTCCAAGCAGGAGACAGTAGCCAACTCCACCACAGAGGCCGAGTATATCGCTGCCTCTAATGCCGCAAAAGAGGCCGTTTGGATCAAGAAGTTCGTAATAGAACTTGCTGTAGTTCCGAGCATCGCAGACCCAGTGGAACTCTATTGTGACAACAATGGAGCCATTGCGCAGGCTAAGGAACCCAGGTCTCACCAGCGATCCAAACATATACTCAGGCGCTTACATCTCATTCGCGAGATTGTGGACAGAGGAGATGTGAACATATGCAGAATACCAACAGATGAGAATCTCGTAGATCCACTTACGAAGCCTCTTGTACAGCGCAAGCACGAGGCTCACACTAGATCCTTAGGCATTAGGGATATGCCAGATTGGCTCTAGTGCAAGTGGGAGATTGTTGGGAATTGGTGTATGCCCTAGAGGCAATCTGTCATCAATTCTGTAATATGACATATATTTCATTATAATACAAGGCATTTATGTTATTGTGTGGGTTGCGCTGAATATTCATTTTACACAATAACGTCCTTGGAATAGTAGGTTCAACAGGCATCAAGTGTGACTTGATTGTGAGATCCTATAATGACTGAACACTATTCCTAAATGTCCCTAGTCAAAGTATTATCGTTAATTAGGACAACGATAATGCGGTTAGACTAGTGTGGGTGTAGATTGATGACCAAGTCTCACAGGTCATGGATGTGGAGACATCGAGTCACACCGCAGGTATACATTAGGAGTGATGTGTACTGGATTGATCCGTCATGAGACTGCTACATGGGTCGTTACGTGACTGTCATTAGCAGATCTCATAGTGACTATGGTGCAGTGGTCCTCTGACTTGAGGTCATCATAGTTTCCTACATGTAATGTCGTATACTTTGATACTGTCAAATGCCACCGTAACAGGCTGGTTATAAAGACAGTTATTGGATATACCACAGAGCATGAAGAGGAATGTGAGTGACCAAGATAGAATTTGTCCCTCCTACGTAATGGGAGTGATATCTCACGGCCGCTTGGTGGGTAGAGTCTATAAGTGTATGCATACCCAAATGAATCGATATAGGGATATCGATCTCATTTGTTCTGATAAACTTACCCGGTAAACCAAGAAAGAGAGATTGAGCCATACAAGGATGACAACGACCATGCCTTGGGCTCAATAGAGATATAGAGGACAAAGGGATTATACTGCACGGTAACATAGGTCACAAGGTTCGTCGAGAAATTGACTTTCTGATTACTTGAGTAGCAGTGATGCATTGCTAGATGCCGCTCACTGTTTGTAATATTGAAATAGAGATTTCGATATTACTGTCAACGTAATCGGGAACCTACAGGGTCACACACTACGACCAAATCGACGAGATGGTTTTGAAACACTACATCTGTCTAATAGAGATTAGACGAGTTACGATGCGATTAGTTAATCGGATATTTAATGAGATTAAATTTGCCGATTAATTGGACCCAGTTAATTAGATTAATTGGACCCGATTTATACACGAAACAAAGGCACACGAGGCTCGAATCAAGGGCTACGTTGCATACACATGCAAAGCCACCTTGAATTTTGCATGGAGGCCAAGTGCCTTCCATGTGTCCATATGCATGGATGCCATGCATCATAAGCCTTCCATTTATATGCTTATATATAAAAGCACAAATGGAATGGCTGAAGATCATGACGAATGGATATATATATATATATGTATGACATATATATGTGTGAATATATGTTTTGTGTATGGGTGTACGAGAGTTCAGATCGAATTGTTCGATTTGAAGACGTCCATTAGTCTTATTGTTATCGGAGTCACACCGGTGTTTCCTTCGAGCGTTGGCCGCTAGCACCGTTGATCTGGAAGACTCGTCGACGAAGTCGGTGTAGATACCGGTAGAGGCGTCACGCGTGGGACGCTCGATCGGCGGTTTAAAAGATTTCAGGTACACTTTATCTATTCCCATTCTACTAGTAGGTCTTGGGATCTAGTTTCAAGGGTAGAAAATTTTGAATTTCTATTCCTTTCACGCTTCTGTAGGCCCCGTGAAACTAGCACCGAGAACGCACTTCCTGTCAATGCTGATGCCATCAAGAAGTATTATTCGCGATGACTCGTGTTTGCTTGTCATTCGCCGAGCCTCGCACCCGTTTCGTTGTAAAACATTTCCGTTCACATACACGGGTACCAACTCCCACCATCTGTCCAATGTAAAACCTTCTTGAGAGAAAAAAATAATTCTCCTGCTAGGTCGAAAACCTCCTCGAGGCGGCCTAGGCAAAAGCTAGGGAATGAGTGGCACGACTTAAAATCCCGCAAAGGGGAGTCGCGGCAAAAGGAGAGTATAAATCATTTCCTCGCTAGGTCGAAAACCCTCAAAGGGCGGCCTAGGCAAAAGTCAGAGGATCCGAGGGGTGCGATCCCAACCAAACATGGGTGATCGTGGCAAAAGGTGAGCATTCATGTGAGAAAAATCAAATAAAATACCCCGCTAGGTTATCACGCATCTCGCGGCCTAGGCAAAAGTTAGGGGACAATGTCGGCTCGACCACGAAAGAAAGGCAACGCTTCTCTGTGAAGCTACACCGAGTAGTGGTTCGGCATTCCCTGACGCAAGCAAACTCTCTTCGACTCTCCAGGCTCGAGACTCGCCCCGGAATGGGGTCGAATCGATGTATCCTTGATTTGGAGGATCCCATAAGATCTCTTCCTTTACCTTCATGCACATATTCTGCGGATTACCCACCTCAGAAAAAGGCCATTCTCCGATAGGGACGCGGCCGCCCTCCAAATGGCCACCAATATCGCGTCCCCAATACATCTTTACATAGATTCCTTTTACGTGGCGTAGTCTCAACGATTTCGCGCGGCTGACATCCTTTGTAGGCTTTTCTTTTCTACGTGCAGGCGCGATCGGGAACCCCAAGGGATGCTCCCCGCCGACGGATTCATGTCTGCCTCACGCGGCACGTCGTGCTCTTGAGGCGCCGGAAATCGTCGAGGGATGCGTTGCACCGCCCAAACCGACGATGTCCAAAGAAGGACAAACGATAGAAGGTCATCATCAGCCGTCGCGCATGAGGCGGTCCAGACCCGAGCGCCAAGCGAGCCATATCACACAGCGCTCCACGCAAAATCTAAATTTCAAATTCCTATTCGGGTCTATCCCGGTCCATTCGGGTCTATCCCAGTCTATTCGGGTCCATCCCGGTCTCTTTCGAGTCTATCGCAATCTCTTTCGGGTCCATCCCAGTCTATTTGGGTCCATCCCGGTCTATTTCGGGTCTATCCCGGTCCATTCGGGTCTATCCCGGCCCATTCGGGTCCATCCCGGTCTCTTTCGGGTCCATCCCATTCTCTTTCGGGTCTATCCCGGTCCATTCGGGTCCATCCCGGTCTCTTTCGGGTCTATCCCGGTCTATTCGGGTCCATCCCGGTCCATACGGGTCCATCCCGGTCAGAGCATAAATCATTTCCTCGCTAGGTCAAAAACCCTCAAAGGGCGGCCTAGGCAAAAGTCAGAGGATCCAAGGGGTGCGATCCCACCCAAGTATGGGTGATCGTAGCAAAATGTGAGCATTCATGTGAGAAAAATCAAATAAAATACCCCGCTAGGTTATCACGCATCTCGCGGCCTAGGCAAAAGTTAGGGGGCAATGTCGGCTCGACCACGAAAGAAAGGCAACACTTCTCCGTGAACCTACACCAAGTAGTGGTTCGGCATTCTCCGACGTAAGCAAACTCTCTTCGACTCTCTAGGCTCGAGACTCGCCCCGGAATGGGGTCGAATCGATGTATCCTTGATTTGGAGGATCCCATAAGATCTCTTTCTTTACCTTTATGCACATATTCTGCGGATTACCCGCCTCAGAAAAAAGCCATTCTCCGATAGGGACGCGGCTGCCCTCCAAATGGCCACCAATATCGCGTCCCCAATACATCTTTACATAGATTCCTTTTACGTGTCGTAGTCTCAACGATTTCGCGCGGCTGACATCCTTTTTAGGCTTTTCTTTTCTACGTGCAGGCGCGATTGGGAACCCCAAGGGATGCTCCCCGCCGACGGATTCATGTTTGCCTCACGCGGCACGTCGTGCTCTCGAGGCGCCGGAAATTGTCGAGGGATGCGCCGCACCGCCCAAACCGACGATGTTCAAAGAAGGACAAACGATAAAAGGTCATCATCAGCCGCCGCACATGAGGCGGTCCAAACCCGAGTGCCAAGCGAGCCATATCACACAGCGCTCCACGCAAGCTCTAAATTCCAAATTCCTATTCGGGTCTATCACGGTCCATTAGGGTCTATCCCAGTCTATTCGGGTCCATCCCGGTCTCTTTCGGGTCTATCCCAGTCTATTCGAGTCCATCTCGGTCTCTTTCGGGTCTATCCCGGTCCATTTGGGTCTATCCCGGCATATTTGGGTCCATCCCGGTCTCTTTCGGGTCTATCCCGGTCTATTCGGGTCTATCCCGGCATATTTGGGTCCATCCCGGTCTCTTTCGGGTCTATCCCGGTTTATTCGGGTCTATCCCGGCCTATTCGGGTCCATCCCGGTCTCTTTCGGGTCTATCCCGGTCTATTCGGGTCCATCCCGGTCTCTTTCGGGTCCATCCCGGTCTATTCGGGTCCATCTCGGTCTCTTTCGGGTCCATCCCGGTCTATTCGGGTCAATCCCGGTCTCTTTCGGGTCCATCCCGGTCTATTCGGGTCCATCCTGGTCTATTCGGGTCCATCCCGGTCTCTTTCGGGTCCATCCCGGTCCATTCGGGTCCATCTCGGTCTCATTCGGGTCTATCCCGGTCTATTTGGGTCTATCCTAGTCTATTCGGGTCCTTCCCGGTCTCTTTCGAGTGTATCCCGGTCCATTCGGGTCTATCCCGGTCTATTGGGTCCATCCCGGTCCATTCGGGTCTATCCCGGTCTCTTTCGGGTCTATCCCTGTCCATTCAGGTCTATCCCGGTCTTTTTCGGGTCCATCTCGGTCCATTCGGGTCCATCCCGATCCATTCGGGTCTATCCCGGTCTATTCTGGTCCATCCTGGTCTCTTTCGAGTCCATCCCGATCCATTCGGGTCTATCCTGGTTCTAAATTCCTACACAATATCTCGATGTGTCCAATCAGGGTACGAGCAGCCATGGGGAGAGATATCAGAGCAATCACCGGACCCAAAAGAGGGTGCTTCTCATAATCTTTGGCTACATCCTCTAACCGAGCATGCAACCAAAGAGGGGCAAGCTGTCAGCACCCCGTTTTGGCCCCACCGGCTTCCTACACGAGAATCCCCGACCAAAGCCCGGGTTACTATTCATCACCCGACAATCGGATGCGAACCTGCGGGCACGGATACATGAATGACAAGAGAAAGTAGGGTCCACTAGGTGAGCACAAGAGGGCGATCGGAAGAGTAAGCTGACGACAAGTCCCGAAGCAATAGGAGCTGGCACTGCTGTACTATTCATCACCGAATCACTGAAACACCGAAAGGTGTCCAATATGGGACTCTAAAAATCCCTCTCAGTGCCAAAGTGACCAACGACACGTCCGGGCGCGTTCCGGAGGCATCCTGCTAAAGCCGGGACACCCCCGATCTCTTACAGACGCCTTTTCTGACAGGGCTCCCGGGGCCCGATCCACTAATGAGTAAACGGCACCCGGAAACGGGCCTACAGGCACCCAGGGACTACCGGGGTCATGGAACAAGCTTCAGATGACCTTTCGGAACTCTACAGGGTTTTCCGAGGGACGTTCCAGGGGTCGCAAATGCCTCCCAGCGAATCTTCAAGGCACAGTCATGGAGAACAGAGATCACAGGGCAAAACCGACTCTCGAGGCGCCGAGTCACCCGAACATTCATTCACACGACATATGGCGATATTAGGCTCATTCAAATTCTCTTCATTCAAACATTCCAAATCTATTAATTAATTGGACATCGGAGATCGGACGCGCTTTCAATCATGTCTCGAGCTTTTCCCGGCTTTTCTCCTAGTCAAATGGGATCCATAGTTCAGCCAAGCCAAGCCTCCAAGCCTCCAAGCCGCGGCTCAACCCCAAGCCATGGCTCAATCCCCAAGCCACGGCTCCACCGCCCAAGCCACGGCTAGATCCCCTTTGGCCGGCGGCTCCAACCTCAAGAGCTTCCCCCCACCACAAATTCAAATATCTTCTTACACACACTCACATCTATCACCTCCCATCACCTCCCATCACTCTTCCTCTTGCTTCCCCTACACTCTAAGTGACCATTTCCCCTCCCTAATCCCTTCTTGAAATTCGGCAGCCCACTAAGCACCTCCTAAGCACACTTAACTTTCTCTAATTGTCTCATTAAGCTTCCCTTTATAAACCCTTGCACCATTAACCTTAATCACTTATTCATTCTCACATTCTCTCAAGCCAACTTATCTCTAAAAAGCTCTCAACCTCCAGCCCTTTCCCTCATCCTCGCACAGCCCACTCCAAGGCCGAAACTGGCCAAAACCAACGGAAAACCACCCGGTATTCCGATAACCACCCGACCCGACTTAAGCTAAAAATCACCAAACTCCCTAATCTACATATTTCCCACCCCCTAAGTCCATTTCTGGGCTTAGAATTTTCATTGGAAGCCTCCATCATCACGTTTCAGCCACGCGAACAATCGGGTCCCGAGACCGTTACCGAGTGCACACCGGACCTCTACGCGTGCCATTTTGCTCCACGACCTTGGCGAGTCGTGCCATCACGTTCAAAGGGTTCCTCACAACCCTCACCCTCCCCCGTGAAGAGGTGGTCACGATCCGAGGCCCGATCCACCGTGCACAACCACCGTTTCACCCGTTTCCTCTTTATCGGGTTCTTTGCTTTTTACCGGACTTTCTCTCACTGTTTCGGGCTTGTCTAGGGCTTGGCACGTTCGGACTACCCACGAACGTCTAGATCCGTCCCTTAGGAGTCCAACGAGCCCGATCTTGCACCGTGCCGTGGCCGGAGCTAGCGTGCCGACCCCGTTTTCCCCGAGCTGCCGCGGTTGCCACCTCTAAGGTCCTTCTACCCGTAGCTTCCAACTGAGTCTTGCGACTCTCAAGGCCACTTCCCCGACTCTTTTCCTCGTGCATCGAGGCTAGGTAACATCCCTCTACGACTTAGAGAAGCTAGGACCCTTGATATTAGCTTGTATGAAATGTTAATGTGATCTAAAGAACCGGAATGCATGAAAAACGTTATTTTTCCTTTAGATCCGGACTTTCCCATGCAAGCCATGCATCGTCACGTGTTTCGTTGCTTTATCACGTTCATATGTCGTATAAACATGCATGCATAACGTGAAATGATCCGAATCCGTATGGATGAGACCGTCATAGACTCGAGGAAGCCCTTGAGCCTCTCGGCCAAACCTCATAAAAGACGGGGGGGGGGGGGGGGGGGGGGGGGGGGGGGGGGGGGGGGGGGGGGCGTGAGCCTCTTCGGCTCCCTAGGTCCATGACCCTCTCATCCTTCCGGATTTGACAATTTCCGCGGTCGTGACATCCGTAATCGTGGTTAAAATATGACGGCGTGGCGGGAACGGCTCAGAATCAAGGAGGAAGAGGCCTTAGAGGGGTCGGTTGCGCCAAGGAGCCTACGACCATCTCCTTTGTGATGGGGCCATGGGGTTCCTTGACCCACCCGAAGCCTTAGGGCTCTTCTTCCTTGAGGCCGTGCGATTCCCGTAAGTTATTTCCAAGCTTATCGATTGAATGAGTTAATATCGTTTCGTTGATTCCGTGAATGCGGCGTTTTTGAGTGTTTCACGTGCTTATTTGTGTAAATCGGGGCCATGTTGGTGTCGATTTAGTGAAATGCGTGCTATTCTCATGTGCATGTTACATGATGTATGCAAGGGTCGGTTAAAATTGATACGGAAACCCATCGACACTAGTAGTGAGTCGGAGAGCATTCGGCCGACTATCCTTAGGGGATGGCCGAAAGCTTTGAGACCCCCTTTGAGTGAGGATAGGTTTCTATTACCACTTTAAAACCGGCTTTTGGAATTGTTCGTGATTATATTCCCTCTTTTAGTTGATGAATGAACTTAAATTATGTATTAGGCACGTTAGATCCAGATAATTGCCCATCAGAGTCGTAACCACGATGTGGAACAATAGTTATCAAAAAGTCTCACAAACGGGGAAACGGGACGTACCATTCGGTTAATTAAATCACTCGGACTAAATAATTGGACAAATTGATTATCAATTCGTAAACGCATCGATGGTTTACAGAACGGCGGGAATGCTCTTTTCCTCAAAAGATCACGATTTCAAAACACCGAGACACATAACATGAATAGGATTGGTGTCTAACGAGTACTCGCGTACTACGACTCGAGTCCGGGCCCAATTTGAGGCGGCTCGAGTCGAGACGCGCGAGTCCTTTTTAGACCCCTTCGTGTGACGCGATCTTCAATTTGCGTACGAACATCACAATTTTATTATCCAAGGGCATAACCGTCATTCCGTGATTCACCAATATCCTAGGCGTTAGGAAGTTGGAAACACCTCGATCTATGGGCAGGAAAGGGCAACCCGTTCGGGTGCGAGTTTCATTCGCACAGCCCATTCCGTTCACTTTCGGTGTTTCTATCTTCCTATCGTAGATTCGGTGGTGAATATTTTATTTCAGTTACGAAATACGAAGAACCGTGTTAATCATGAACTTGACTTAAACAAACATTAGATAATGGATAAGTGGAATGCTAGATTCCAATCTAGAGTCAAAACACGAGTTTGGCTAATTCGATGAAACCGCAGTGTCACCTCACTGAATAAGAATTCTAAAACGAATTCACACATGTAATTGACTTAGAACCATATTCTAGTCTACCATCTATGTTTGCCTAGGTTAGATACATTGTTTGCTAATCAACCTCGGTTAATAACCGATTAAATCACGTACACTCGACTTAATACGCCACTTGTCTGTATTCACCGATATTTGTCAGTTATTGTCTGTTTATCATTAGTTTTATCATTTTTCTTTTGTTTTCCATTCGTCTTTACTAGTTTGTCGCAGTTCGGGCCCGAGCCCATAGGTTACGTATTGCACGGGGTCCAACGCCCCAAACCACCGAACACGAGGTCCAACGCTTCCTAACTCACTGAGCGCGTGCAACCCGAGTGCGGAATGGGATCTAGCCTCGATTCACCATCATACTCCGAATATGGCCTATGTGGAAGGCAATTTGGATTGGATGCGTGAAACGAGTTTAGATATCACCCGGGAGCTCAATCGGTCCAACGGTTACAATGGGAATCAACCGGTTCTCCTGCAAACCGTTGGGTCGATCGGACCTGACCCCCGGCTCCTTGAGCCCGCGTTGCCTTTAATTTACTTATCGGTTATTCAAAATACACGGTGAGCCGGAGCGAAATATTGGCCCAACGTAAACCGATCGGGATCCATTTCCTTATTCAGTTATGCTTTGTAATTATTCGAGAGAACATTGTGAGAATTTTATTTGTATGTTCACTCATTCATTTGTAAGGATCCCCGATCGGCAAGCGAGAGGTCCGAGTGTCGAATTGGTTAAGTTGGTCTATCATCACCGAAGGATGAGTAAGCTTGAATAATCGTGGTCTCGGTTCGCGCAAGGAATCGACCGCCATGGTCCGATGAACTGTAACGATAAGATAGTGAACCAATCCCTTGACGCACAAGCCTACTCACCTTTCGTGTTCTTGGCCCAACTCAATCAACTCATCGATTTTACGGTATCAAAACGGGCGAGACAAGTGCAACTCTAAATCACGAGGTAAATAAACAACACGGCAAGCCTAGCAAGTTAGAGTACCGGAAGGGCGTGCGGGATATAGGCCCGCACGTAATAGAACCCCCGAATTCGGAATTTCCGGTTCCGTACGACCATTGCCTTAGTATTTAGGTATACCTTGTACCCCTAGACCCGGGTAACTTGCCGGCCCTCGACTTTCGGATTATAAAATGGCAAGTGGCGACTCCTTCTCATGTGTGTCCGTCGCGCGTCCCCTGGAAGGTGGACACTCCCAAGCCGCGTCGCATAGGCTTCGCGCGTGCGTGCCCCGACGAGATGAAATTCGAGTGCATACAACTGAGCGACAACAAGTCTAGTTGTTTCACTCCACGCTCAGGGGCGCATACTACTCACATCTCCTGGCTCATACCTCCTCTTTCTCGGACCTGATCGAGGCAGAAAGAAGCTTGACATGGGTGTTAAGCTACGGAGAATTGAAGGTCCCTCGAGGAAGAAGGACGGAGAAACATCCAAGAAGCAGACTGCCGGAATCTCCAGGAAAGGCAAAGACGCGACTGTTGGCATTGTCAATTCTGGACATCAGGTGTCACAGCCAATTTCGGTGGACTACACCCCTGCATTGCAGACTTCTCAGGCATATGCACATCCCGTGCATTATGTATAGCCTTACGAAGCGCCGTAGGCTTATTTCCCGACCCCGCCAACTATTATCCAGTCGCTACCTCCGCAACAAGATGCTCCTGCTAAGGTTCAGCAAGGTAGACCCCCGGCTTCAAGATCTCCTCAATCGACTCAACGGGCTCTTGCTCTTCAAGTACAACAGGGCGATGTTGCTCAACCTCGTCAGCGCAAGCAGTATACGCCTCTACCAGCTCCTCCCTCTCACATATTCCAGCAACTCCTTGCGAGGAATAGGATTAAGACAGAGGCGCCTGGTCCCAACTTTGATCCAACAGCGCAAAATCAAAATCTGCGCTATGAATTTCATCAGGGTGCGCCAGGTCACACCCTAGACAATTGCTGGAGGCTTTGGGACAGAATACAAGAGATGATAAACACGAAGCAGATCTCCTTCAATGAGGTGAAACCGCCGAATGTGCGCATGAATCCTCTTCCAGATCATGGATCAGGTTCAGGGCCTTCTGTCAACATGATTAGCATAGCTACCATTTGAGAGGACGATGATCTGCAGGAGATTTCGATTCCATTCATCATCGACTATCCACCAGCGAAGGTTGCATTTGCATCTGCCCCGTTTGTCATCGAGGTTCCTGCAAAAGAGCCATATCAGGATCGCCGAGTTCCATGGGATTACGGGGGTAAAGTTGCTAACATGGAGCAGGAAATGAACGCGATGGGCATCACGCGCTCAGGACGGGTTTATCAAGGCCCAGAGCTTGCGAACAAAGGGAAGACCCCTGTTGCTACATTCTCGGCTGTTCCAGAAACCTTGCCACTTCCCTTGAAGAAGGTCATTGATCAAGAAGCTAAAGCTTTCATGAAGGTGATCAAGGCAAGTGAGTACAAAGTAGTTGAGCAAATGGGCAAGTTACCGGCCCATATCTCGCTCCTCGCATTGCTTCTGAGCTCCGAGCCACATCGTGACGCTCTATTGAAAGTCTTCACTACTGCATAAATTCCGAAGGAGACTACACCAGATAGGATCGAGGAGATTGTTAGTTCAATCTTCTCTAATCAGGTTTTCTTTATTGAGGACGAACTCCCATATGAAGGTCAGGGACACTTACGGGCATTACACATGGTCTGTAAGTGCAACAACCATGTCGTTGGTCGAGTCATGATCAACAGCGGCTCTGCTCTCAACATTTGCCCGGTCTCCACGCTGAAACAGATGAACGTGGACATGAGCCGCATTCGTGCAAGCAAGACCACTGTCTGAGCCTTCGACGGCTCCAAGAGAGTAGTGAACGGAGAAATCAATCTCATGATCGATGTGGGTCCTTGCTCATTCTCTGTCACCTTTCAGATCCTTGAGATACCCAATGCTTTCAGCCTCTTGCTCGGGAGGCCATGGATTCATGTCGCAGGCGCTGTTCCTTCATCGCTGCATCAGAAGCTGAAATTCTTTGTCGAAGGCAAGCTCATCACTGTCAACGACGAAGAAGATTATGCAGTCTACAAGGAGACAGCCGTCCCCTACATCAGCATTGGAGAAGATCAGAATCTTCCCTTTCACTCTTTCGACACCATTTCCATGATTCGAGATTACGGAGAAGTCGGCCCATCTCAAGCCAATCGCTTGATTGGGAAGGTTCTCTTGAAGAACGATTACGTCCCCGGAATTGGACTTGGGGCACGTGCACAGGGAATCCTCCGACCAATTGAAGTGGAGGAATACCGCAATAGGAGGGGACTCGGTTTTCGCCCCTCCTGTCATGAGATCGTGCAGGCTCGCTGCTGTCAGCACCCCATTTTGGTCCATCAAGCAGACAAGGCTCATCGAGAACGTACAATGCTATGACTCGAGTGTGGATACAGAAAAACGGCTCAACAGAGCAGAAAATCACTATTCATCCTCAAGTCGGCAAAATCGGGCAAATGACACATACACTTGACAGAAGGACTCTAGGGGTCACCAAAAGGCAGCAGGGTGACCAGAGAGCTCAACAACATCCGAAACCGGCATTTTCAGTGTACTACGTAGACAGTCCTATTTTCCGATACTTCGATCGTTTATCGGAAGATAGCCAATATTGGACTTCAAAAATCCACATCGATGCCAAACAGATGAAAAGTGTCTTCAAGCGCATTTCGCAAATCATCTGCTCTATACATAACAACTTTCTGTATACAGACAACTTTTCAGTGGAAGTCCAAAAATGCCGGTTTTCCAGAGAAAAGTTAATTCCAAATGTCAGATTCGGCCATGCCCCACAAGTATACAGAGCACGAGCAATACTTCAGATGGTCTCTTGGAAGCCACACAGACACTCCAAATGACTTCCAAGTGACAAAACGGGCATACCTGTCACGACCCGAAACTTATAGCAGAGTTTCCCCTCTATTCCTTAATATCCATTGTCATATACGCAACTCATATATGTGTAATCTGTTTTCCTAACTCCCAACACATTGAACCAACCCAGCAAGCTCTATATAACATATAACCTCCTAACTAATTCTGATATATGCATAAAACCCTCAAAGCTTACTCAGTTGCAACCATCTTGTAACACAGACTGAACGAAAAGTTTTCATATATATATATATAGTATACTTCTATAACACATCCAACCTTTAACTAACTCGGCATGCTCTACAAGAATATATAATCAATCTAACGGATTCTAATGTACATATATGCTCTCAATAGTGTGTTCAGCTACAACCATACCACTAAACCAACTAACAAAAGTTTCAGGTCGTAACAGGATTGTAACATTTACGAACACTTACTACCTATACTATGGGTAGGCCTACTTGCCAAAATCCTTTGCGCTGATCCCCGTTATCCAAAGTCCTCCTATGCGGCTAGTCTAGCTACTAGCTCATCTGGAAAAAATGTATGCAGGGGGTGAGCTGCATCTCAATGAGTACTATATTCCAACGTAAAATAAACTAATATGTTAACATCACAATTCACCACAATCAATCATATATATATTTATATACATATTCCACCAGATATGGAATCCAATACCAAGATCATACTTTCACACAACTCATATGGCAACCAAATCCAAACAACAATAATATAGCCATAGGGTTGCATTTCCTCGCAACAGAGTTATGACGGTACCGTGACCCCGCACACCTCATTCATATCATCCTCAACTCCCAATATCCATGTCTCATGAGCGGGGGCCGCCCATTAACCTGTGGCGGTAAGAGTTGACCTTCATTTATATTCCGCCGGTCCAGCGGCCGATCATGTCCCTGCTTATATTCCGCCGGGTCCAGCGGCCGATCAGACCCCTATTTGTATTCCGCCGGGTCCAACGGCCGATCAAGTCCCTATTTATATTCCGCCGGGTTCGGCGGCCGATCAGGCCCCTTTTATAATCCGCCGGGTCCAGCGATCCCATGGCTATAGTCCAACCATCACAAGCACACTAAGCATACACATCAACTATGTTCCGCAATCATTCAGCCACCATCACCTCTATAACCATACATATATATATATATATATATATATTTATTATCATTTTACGATGGAAGAAAGTACTCACAAACACCCTTGAAACGACCACTTAATGAGTCGAGCCTTCCGGAGGTAAAACCTTAGTCTCCCCAGCCCCTATTCAGTTCAAGCACAAAGATTAGATAATATACTAAATAAGATTGAAAATATGCATCAGTTAAATCACCGTGTTACTTCATCGATATTGTGCGCACCCGAATTTCATCTAGTTGGGGTACGCATGCACGAAGCCTATGCAACGCGGCTTGGGAATATCCACCTTCCCGTGGGGATGCTCGACGGACACGCGTGAGAAGGAGTTGTCACTTACTGTTTACAACCCGTAGGTCGAGGGCCGTTGAGTCACCCTGGTCTAGGGGTACGGGGTACACCTAAATGCTAAGGCAATGGTCATACGGAACCAGAAATTTCGAATTCGGGGGTTCTATTACGTGCTGGCTATATCCCGCACGCCCTTTCGGTACTCTAGCTTGCTAGGCTTGCCATTTTGTTTATTTACCGCGTGATTTAGAGTTGCGCTCGACTCGCCCGTTTTGACACCGTAAATTTGATGAATTGATCAAGTTGGGCCAAGAGTCCGAAAGATGAGTAGGCTTGTGCATCGAGGAGTCGGTTCACTATCTTAGCGTTACAGTTCATCGAACCGTGATGGTTGATTCCCTGCGTGAACCGAAACCACGAGTACCCAATGATGCGGACCTCACGAAGGATTGTGAAACCCGACGACCAACTTGAATCGATTCCCAGATCGCCAAACACAGATTTAGATAAAGAGGATTATTGACCTGTTGTTTATAGAGAAACAAGAACCAACAATATCAAGACAAGGATTATCGACCCGTTGTTTATGAAGAAACAAGAACCAATAATATCAAAGTGTACCGAACAATCACAAGCTGTCACACTTGCTCGTTCGAAGGAGTTCAATGAAGAACAAAGGAGAAAATCTCACCAAAATACCAGAATAATCTGCCCTGATCAGCTACTCAGCCTCCTTTATATAAGCTTACGAGAAACTGGAAACTAACAAACTAGGCAACTGGAATATCCTTCGTTTCCTAAAGCCAGAAATAACAGAGGAAACTAAATAAAGGTTATCTAGAATAGTTGGCAGTCTTTTATTCCATCTTCAGCATCTCATGGCAAGTCAAGTGAATAAAGGCCTTTGGAGACCCAATTGAATTGGACTCCTCTTGGCCCAAAAAGCCCATCAGCAAGCTCTCCATAGCTTGTTGGATTTGTTTGGCCTTCGCCCGTGTGATTGGCCCACTCGGAACATGCAAGCCTCCAAGATCTTGTGCTTCAGCTCCCTCTTCAGGAGTCCGACTTCCAAGCTCATGTGCATCAGCCTCATTGTCATGCCCATGATCCTCATCATTCTCCCGCTCTTCAAAAGGATTCGTCCTCGAATCGAAACCTACATCAATCGGAGAAAGATCAGAAACATTAAAAGTTGGGCTAACATTATACTCACCTGGTAAATCTATTTTGTAGGCATTATCATTTTTCTTGGCTACGACTTGGAATGGTCCAATTCCTCGTGGACTCTGTACGGACCCGAATGTGGACTCTCGTCGGGGCCCGCATTGCGCGCTTTTGGATCGCGCGGCTTGGTCGGAACCTCCACCTTCCCGCGGGGACGAGTGACGGACACGCGTGAGAGAAGGAGTCGCCACTTATCATTTTACGACCCGAAGGTCGAGGGCGGATAAGTTACCCTGGGCCTAGGGGTATGGAACACCTAGTTTGTCGTTAAGGCATTGATCTGTGCGGAACCGGAAAATCCGTGTTCGGGGGTTCATGTTACGTGCGGGCCTACATCCCGCACGCCCTTTTGGTACTCTGGTTTGTTAGGCTTGCATATTTTATGATTTACCGCGTGAATTAAGCTGCACTCGGCTCGCACGTTTTGACACCGGAGATTCGATGAACCAAACGATGTCGGTTGAGAAGCCGAGAGAGAAGTAAACCCGTATGTCGGGGAGTTGGTTCACAATCTTGTGTTACAGTTCATCGAACCATGGAGGTTGAATCCCTGCGTGAACCAAAACCGTGAGTTCTTGGATTTACTTGTATCTGGACAAGCATTAGACCGATTCGATTACTTCGACTCTCGGACCGTTCGCTCACCGACTGGAATTCTTACAGAATAAATGTACAAAATAAAATCCTTACAATGCTCTCGAAAACAATAAATACAAATTACAAAAGGGTCGAATTCCAGTCGTTTCGCGTTCGGTTATTATTCCACTCTAACTCACCGTGAGTTTAGGGAAAAGACCGAAGAACTGAAATTCAATGGACGCTCTCACTGAATAGGGCGTTGGACCCTGTGAGTGTTGATTAGGGTGTTGGACCTTGTGCTCGATGATTAGGGCGTTGAACCCTAATATTATTCGGCCTAGGGATCAGGCTCGACCCGCATGGCAAACAGGTGCGGAAAGATAACACGCAACATGTTAATAACAGACAAAGTGTTTGTTATTGTCGTGTTTACGTGAATTAACAGATTATTAACCCAGGGGTGTTTTTGCAAGCAAATGCCATATGCTAAACAATCACATGTGCCAACGTTTTAGCATTCGGCTTTGTTTTGAGAACTTGACAAAGAGAGTCAAATCTCAGTTGTGTGGATTGCTTTTATAGTTGTTCTGTATTGTGACACTGAATTACCACTGAATTAACCAAACTCGTGTTTTGACTCTAGATTTGGAATCTAGAATTCCTCCTAACCATTATCTAGTGTTTGGTTAGGTCGAGTGAAAGGTTAATCAGCATTTTACATGTTTTCTGACAGAGATAACTGTTCTAGTTACCCGAGTCTATGTTAGGATGATAGAAACTCATCAGTTAGATAAGAAAGGCTATGCAGATGAACCTGCACCTGAACAGGTGGCCCATTCTTATCCCGTACTGTAGTGTTTCTGTCATGCTAACCCTAAGGATGTCGCTGAATTGTGAAAAGACGATTTTTGCCCTTTATTTGAAAGTTGTTTTCAGAAAAGGGAAACATCGTAGTGCGGGCTACCTCGGCCTGTAGCCGGTGTCAACCAAATCCCTGGATCGTCCAGGGTTGTGCAAGAACCCCGGAAAAGCCAAAGAACCAGTCGATCTGCCCGGAAGTGATCTAGAAAGATCTTCTGTATCGTGACCTAAGCTACTTGGAATCAGGTAAAAACTCAAGTTGAGACACAGAAGCCCTTTTTAGACGTCCATGCTACATCGGACCGCGCATTTCGGGTTTTGAAATTGATAAGTTTGAAAAGGGCACCAACGTCCTTTGACGACTCGTCGACGCGAGTTATCAGTTAATGTCCAATTCGGGTAAACTTTATCAGTGTGAAGTGGGTTTAATCATGTGAGCGTCCCGATTAACCCGTTTGTGGAATTAATGCTTAAGGGTTATAGCCGAATGCATTAATTAGGAAAACGATTCGTGATTCGACGACCAAAATGAATCCATAACGATCAAGGATAATTCAGTTGAATAACCGCCAATATCCTTATAACCGAATGGATCTAAATGAGTCCTCGATGCATGAATCCATGCACGTTAATTTTAAAAGAGTCTTTACATGATACTTTAACATAGGAATCGTAAAGACATTGAAGTAAAAATTCACACCATCCGATAAACGAATTAAACTTGAGATAAGGAACTCATTCTTGACCCAAGGAAGGCCAAGAAGCCCTCGGCTTCATCTTATGAAAGGTGGCCGAAGGTTCTCATGGCTCTGTCCGAGTCACAAATGATTTCCTAATCGTGGTTTAATTATTTTTCGCATGCTCAAATATCAACCGTGATAAATAACACTCCTTTTTTAGCAAAAGCCGGCGTTATCACGATTTGTTTAGCTCATTTCAACATACAAACATTCACAAACGTTTTAATTAAGGAAAGGATAAAATAACACCGGCTTCATGCGTGCAATAATGATAAAACAAGCTCGGAAACTAACTTGGATCGGCTAAGGAGACCAATCTTAACCCGGAAAGAGCAATTTAAGTCTCAACCCTCTCATTTAGAGAGTTGGCCGAGAATTAATTTGCCATAGTCGGGTCGGGATAGTCTTCTTTACGACGATCCAAGCCCTTTTCCGACATGGTAGCAAGTCAAAAGATAGTGCACATGCATAATATAACATAAAATTGCATGAAAATTGAATCTTGCAAGTGAAACATGCATGAAACACCATAATACTCCATAGCCATGCAAAAATATGAAAAGCCCTAACTCCTCTAAGTCGAGAATGTTTTACCTAGCCTCGGGATACGAGGAAAGAGTCGGGGAAGTGTTTGAGAGTCGGGTGACTCGGTGGAACCCTTGAAAGGGTATTCGGGTGCAAGGGTGGACGCGCGCGGGTACGGCCAAGCACGGTGACGGGCGTCGGGCACGATGACGAGCGCCGGTGATGGGCACGGGTGTCGGGCACGGTGACAGGCACGACGAGTACTGGTGGCGCTGGTGACGGGCGCTGGTGGCACTGGGCACGGGTGTGCTCTGTGACGGGCGCGGGTGGCGCTGGTGACGGGCGCTGGTAGCGCTGATGACAGACGCTGGTGGCGCTGGGCACAGGTGTGCTCGGTGGCGGGCGCGGGTGGCGCTGGTGACGGGTGTAGGCGTGCTCGGTGACGAGCGCGGGTGGCGCTGGTGACGGGCGCTGGTGTCGGGCACGGTGACATGCACGAGCGTGCTGGATGACGAGCGCTGGTGGCGCTGGGGACGGGCGTTGGTGGCGCTGATGACAGACGCGGGCGTCGGGCACGGTGACAGGCACGGGCGTGCTCGGTGACGGGCGCTGGTGATGCTGGTGACGGGCGCTGGTGGCGCTGATGACAGGCGCGGGCGTCGGCCACGGTGACAGGTACGGGCGTGCTCGGTGACGAGCGTTGGTGGCGCTGGTCACGGACGCTGGTGACTGGCACGGGCGTGCTCGATGACGGACGCTGGGGTGCTCGGTGACAGGGGCTGGTGACGCTGGTGACGGACGCTGGGGTGCTTGGTGACGGACGCTGGTGACGCTCGGTGACAGACGCTGGTGACGCTGGTGACGCGTCACTGATCACCCGAGAGCTCCAACTTCACCCGAAACGGCCACAACGATAAGCAAATGACTCCAAACTAAAAAACTGGGTTCAGAAATGGGATCCTTGGGTCCAAAACATGTCGTCTATGAAGTTTGAAGAATTTTGGATATAAGTCGGAATAGTGCCCGCTATGGATCCCGACCTAAACTCCAAAGATATTTGGCTTGGTTTTCGGTTTTCATGAAGTTCTTTGCTTGCTGCTGGTTCCTAAGAAGTTGAGAGCATTTTCTAGAGGGAGAAACTAGCAAGATTATGTGTGCTTCCTCCATCATTAGCTTAATGACAAGTATGCAATATATATGTGAAGCTAATGAGCAATTAAGCAAAACAAAGCACCATTAAGGGCCTCATTAGCAAAAGTCGGTTGCCCTAATGGAGATGAGGATGAATGTCCTCCATGTATCTTGATGAGGAAGAGCCAAGAAGCATTAATGGAGGTAGAGTTAATGGCTTGAGTGTTGACTAGAAAGACCAAAGATATTTTGGGCTAGGTGAGGGTAAGAGAGGAAGAGGAAAAGGCCGAAAGCTTCGGGGCAAAGGGCGGTTGCCCTTGGGCAGCCCGTGGGTCCCACGGCTTGAGAGGAGAAACCGGGAAAAGACTCGAGTCTCAATTGGTTGCGTATTCGAAGTTCGTGGTTCGAATTGAACGTCGAATTGTCGATATACGCGTGAAAACGGAGTTAATGAGCCCGAGATTGACATTTTTCATTGAGAAATGTCCCGGATGTGTGTGAGGCTCGGAAGCCGATTTTGCTCATTGCAAGCGACCAGAGCGAAGTTGTCCGCTTCTGACAGCATATCTCTTATCTGCATCTCACGTTGGTCATTTTGACATAAGTTGTCAGACAACGTGAACAATCATCCCTTAAGCCGGTAATGCTAACGTGGGGCCGGAGACGTCCTAGGAGGCCGAAACTGGATTTCTCAGGATGACTTCTGAGTTGCTTGGGCACTCCGGAGATTACTGTAATCTCTGTTTGTCAAGATCAGACCTCCAAGGACTTGAAGAGTGTATCTGAGACCTCTAAAGCGCTGTTCGGGAGGTCTAGATGAGTTGTGTGATTTATTCCGACGATTCCACATTGAGCCTTGAGAAGGCTAGCATTGTGTAACGTAAGCATTTGGCGTCAAGTTTCCCCAAAGAGGACCTCCGGACATGGATTTCCACTGAAAATGGTCATTTCCGCTCCTCAGAGGTTACTCGGGAAACCATGAAAGGTTTTGCTGTCTGTTTTGCCCAATTGTGAATGTCTGCTAGAGTTTTCTGGGCGATGCGGTGTGAACTTCGTTTGCCGTAATTCCATCAGACCATTCTCTGGCTATGCTCTTCTAAAGAGGGATATGCTTGTTTTGCCGTTCAGAAGTCATTTGAAATGTCTGTGTGACTTCCAAGAAACAATCTGAAGCATTATTCATGCTCTGTGTGCTGATGGGGCATGGTCGCGTCTGATATTTGGCATTAACTTTTCTCCAGGAAACCGGCATTTTTGGACTTCCACTGAAAAGTTGTCAGTATACAGAAAATTGTTCTGTATAGAGCAGATGATTTGCAAAATGCCTTTGAAGACATTTTCCATCTTTTTGGCACTGATGTGGATTTTTGGAGTCCAATATTTACTATCTTCCGACGACCGAGCGAACTATCGGAAAATAGTATCGTCCGTGTAGTACACTGAAAATGCCGGTTTTGGACATTGTTGAGCTCTCTGGTCACTCTGTTGCCCTTTGGTGACCCCTAGAGTCCTTCTGTCATGTCCATGGGTCATTTGCTCCATTTTGCCGACTTGAGGATGAATAGTGATTTCTTGCTCTGCCTAGCCGTTTTCTGTATTCTGCTCAAGTCGTGGCTTGGATCATTGCTAATATTGTTGTTTGGAATGGTGAGCCAAAATGGGGTGCTGACAGCTTGCCCCTCTTTGACTGCTTGTTCGAGTAGAGGATGCAATCAAAGATTTCAAAAGCACCCCAGTTTGATAGCAATGATCAAGGTGGAATTTCCTATATGGCCCTCTCCCTTTTGCTTTGGATATGTAGGATGTTGTACCTAATAAAAAGGGAATATGGTGAGATGCGCACAATAGACATGTAGAGTTCGGAACAAAGCTGAAACAGGCAATTAAAGTCGGGATTGACCCGAAGGGGACTGACCCCAATGCAAGAAAAGTAGTCGGGATTGACCTGAAGGGTTTGCAATATGCACGGGGCGCATACCGAATGAACTGCATGGTTCAAAGGTGCCTACCCGGTCGACTTGCGAGGTGCACGAGCGCTTGCTCGGCGGGTTTGCAATATGCACGGGGCGCATACCGAATGAACTGCATGGTTCAAAGGCGCCTACCCGGTGGACTTGCGAGGTGCACGAGCGCTTGCTCGGCGGGTTTGCAATGTGCACTGCGATCCTGAGAAGGTGCACGCCAATTAAAGTGCATTGCGGAAATAAATGTGCACTGCGATCCTGAGAAGGTGCACGCCAATTAAAGTGCATTGCGGAAATAAATGTGCACTGCGATCCTGAGAAGGTGCACGCCAATTAAAGTGCATTGCGGAAATAAAGGCGCACTGCGATCCTGAGAAGGTGCACGCCAATTAAAGTGCATTGCAGAAATAAAGGCGCACTGCGATCCTGAGAAGGTGCACGCCAATGAAAGTGCATTGCAGAAATAAATGTGCACTGCGATCCTGAGAAGGTGCACGCCAGTGAAAGTGCATTGCAGAAATAAATGTGCACTGCGATCCTGAGAAGGTGCACGCCATTTAAAGTGCATTGCAGAAATAAAGGCGCACTGCGATCCTGAGAAGGTGCACGCCAATGAAAGTGCATTGCAGAAATAAAGGCGCACTGCGATCCTGAGAAGGTGCACGCCAATGAAAGTGCATTGCAGAAATAAAGGTGCGCGAAGTAAATGCAAACACTGAGGAGTAGTGTGAGGTGTGGAAGGAATCATTGTGTTTCTTCCATCGTTGATTTCGTCCATGTCGCAATCGATGCTGTGGTAGGACGTTTCATTGCTTGCCAGCTGATTGGATGTCACTGAATGCTTGGAGTGTTATCCTGAAGGTCTCTCTTCGGATTTAGACTGTAGTTTTTGGCATAAGACAGACATGCATTCGTCAAAGAGAAACTCTTTTCGGGGTTCAAATCCTGCTTCCTGCATCTAGAATCAAAAGGGCTAATAGTGGTTGTCAATCCTACTCTATAGCCATAATGAAGATGTGTAAAGAAGTCTGAATAATAATGCTTTGAGGATTTGAACATAATGACCATTTAAAGGGGTGGTCGTCTCCCGCTAAATTGTGACTCGACAAAAGGGCTTATGTTTACAGAACGGGCATGACCCGTAGAATTTGCATTAGGGAAAACGGAGGGATTTGGGATCCTCCACATCAAGGATACGACGATTCGACTGCATGTCGAAACGTGTCTTGTGCTGTGAGAGTCAAAGAGAGTTTGCTTGCATCGGAGACTGCCAAACTACTACTTGTTGTCGCTTCACACTGAGTGTAGCTGTCATTTCATAGTCGAGCTGCGGAAGGCCCCTAACTTTTGCCTAGGTCGCAAGATGCGTGACGACCTAGCGGGGTATTCTTTTAGACTCTTCTCTCATTTAGAGCTCACCTTTTGCTATGACCGTCCCATTTGGATCTGGTCATACCTCTCGGTTCCTCTAACTTTTGCCTAGAGCACCCTTTCGGGCTTTCATTCTAGCGAGGATTTCGTTTTGTACTCTCCTTTTGCCACGGCCCCCCTTTGGCGGGATTTTAAACCGTGCCCCTCATTCCCTAATTTTTGCCCAGGCCGCCTCAAAGAGGTTTTCAACCTAGCGGGAGATTTATTATTTTTCTCTCAGGACAAGTTCAGAGAAAGGGAAAGAGCAGAAGCGGGGAGTGTATTAATAAGCAGAAATGAAAGTGCTGGGAGATTGTACATGCGAAGAAAATTAAAAATGTAATGTGCATTTGAGGAAAACGTCCACAGTGGAATGAGAGAAACACCATCACGGATAGTATTTCTTAAGTGTATCAGCGTTGACCGGAAGAGCGTTCTCGTTCCCGTCCATATCATTGAGAATGATTGCCCCCCCGTCAAAGACTTCTTTAACAATGAAGGGACCGTCGTATTTGTAAGCAAACTTGCCCCTGGAATCAGGGGCGATATGCAAAACTTTCCGCAGGACGAGGTCGCCGGGGCTGACCTCGCGGGGACGAACTTTCTTGTTAAAAGCTCGGGCCGTTCTTTGCTGATAGCACTGACCGTGGCAAAGTGCTGTTAGCTGCCTCTCATCAATGAGATTGAGCTGTTCGTAGCGTTGCTTCGCCCATTCTACTTCCTTGGGCTTGGACTCGGCGAGGACCCTCATAGAGGGAATCTCTACTTCGATTGGAAGAACTGCTTCCATGCCGTAGACCAAAGAATATGGGGTTGATCCAGTGGACGAGCGGATAGAAGTCCGATACGCCAAGAGTGCGAACGGGAGCATCTCGTGCCAGTCTCTGTAATTAACTGTCATCTTTTCAATGATTTTCTTTATGTTCTTGTTTACTGCCTCTACCGCGCCGTTCATTTGTGGACGATACGGAGAGGAGTTGCGGTGTAGAATCTTGAACTGTGCACAGAGCTCGTCAATGAGCTTATTGTTCAAATTCTTGGCGTTGTCTGTGACAAGTGTCGCAGGGACCCCGTAACGTGCGATAATGTCGCGTTTGAGGAAGCGTGCCACGGTTTTTGCAGTGACCGATGCAAGGGTGATAGCTTCGATCCATTTGGTGAAGTAATCGATAGCTACCAGTATGTACAAGTGCCCATTGGATGCTTTGGGGTTAATAGGACCAATCACGTCCATGCCCCACATTGAAAAGGGCCACGGAGCAGCCATTGGATGCAGCTCGTTGGGTGGTGCTCTGATCTGATTTGCGTAAACTTGACACAAGTGACAATGCCTGACATGTTTGACGCAGTCAGTCTCTATGGTGGACCAGAAATACCCAAGTCGCATGAGCTTCTTTGCTAGCATGAGCCCGTTCATGTGAGGTCCGCAATTTCCCTCGTGCACTTCTTCCATGAGGCGTTGTGCCTCATTCTCATCAACACAACGAAGCAGTGTGGCATCGAATGAACGGCGGTAAAGGGTTTCACCACTCAAGAAGAAATTTGCTGCAATGCGCCGAAGAGTCTTCCGGTCATGTCGATCGGTGAATGCTGGGAATTGACCCGTTTGTAGCAAGTGTTTAATGTCTGCATACCACGGTTTGCCGTCGACAGCGTCGATTACATCGCAATGGGCAGGATCCCGAGCAATCTCAAACTCGAGGGGCTCAATGAGATTCTCTTTTGTGATGCTAACCATGGAAGCGAGTGTTGCGAGTGCATCGGCGAACTGGTTCTTCATGCGCGGTGTGTATGTAAATGAGATGTCCTTGAAGTTTTCTGTCAAGTCTTTAAGGTACTCATGATAGGGCACCAGTTTCGGATCTTTCGTCTTCCACTGTTTGAGTGTCTGAAAGATTGTAAGCATGGAATCTCCAAACACTTCCAGCTCCTTGACTTTCAGGTCGATTGCCGCCTGCAAGCCGAGGATACATGCCTCATATTCGGCTATGTTGTTGGTACAGGGGAAATCAATCTTCGCTGCAACAGGGAAATGATGCCCTTCTGGGGATATCAGCACTGCGCCAATCCCTGACCCGGTGGAATTGACTGCACCATCGAAGTACATATTCCATCTGGTAATTTCCTCCTCACCACTCATTTGGAGGATTCTTTCGTCTGGAAAATCAGAGTCGATCGGTGTGTCATCGACAATCGGGAACTCTGCTAGGTGATCTGCTATCGCTTGGCCCTTGACTGATGTGCGTGACACATATTCGATGTCGTACTCCGTCAGTTGGCAATGCCATTTTGCTATATTCCTCATGGAGGACGGAGTGCTAAGTAGATATTTCAAAGGATCTGTCTTCGACAGCAGGCAAACAGTATGGTAGAGAGTGTATTGCCGGAGCCTTTGCATGACCCACACAAGTGCGCAACACATTTTCTCTATCTCAGGGTAGTTGGATTCCCCTTCAGTGAACTTTTTGCTTAAATAATAAATTGCTCGCTCTGCGTGAGAGGATTCGTCCTTTTGCCCTAACATGCATCCAATAGATTGTCGGCGCACCATCAAGTACAAAATGAGAGGACGATCCGGTGAAGGTGGAACCAACACCGGCGGCTGAATTAGATATGCCTTGATGGTATCAAAAGCTTTCTGACACTCATCATCCCATTCGACCGCTGCATTTTTCCGAAGTAGACGGAAGAGTGGTTGGCACTTATCTGTCAAATTTGCAATGAAACGCGCGATGTAATTCAGCCGTCCTAAGAAGCTCCTCACTTCGCGCACTGTCGATGGAGGGGGCAATTCCATGATCGCTTTAACTTTGTCAGGGTCGACCTTGATGCCTTCCTCACTAACTATAAACCCTAACAATTTCCCTGACTTGACACCAAATGTGCATTTCGTTGGGTTACGTCGGAGCTTATATTTCTTGAGGCGGTTAAACAATCGTTTGAGGTTAACCAAATGATCTTCTCCTTCTTTGGACTTCGCGATCATGTCGTCGACATAGACCTCGATCTCTTTATGCATCATGTCATGAAAGAGAGTGACCATTGCCCGTTGATAGGTTGCCCCGGCATTTTTGAGACCGAAAGGCATGACCTTGTAGCAAAATGTACCCCACATCGTGATGAATGTGGTTTTGACTTTGTCTTCTTCGGCCATCTGAATCTGATTATATACAGAGAAACCGTCCATGAAGGAGAATTGTGTGTGGCGCGCTGTATTGTCCACCAAGACATCGATGTGTGGCAGCGGAAAATTATCCTTTGGGCTAGCCCTATTGAGATCTCGGTAGTCGATGCAGACTCTGACTTTCCCATTTTTCTTCTCCACTGGAACAATGTTCGCTACCCATTCAGAGTAATTGCATACCTCCAAGAATCCCGCGTCTACTTGCTTGATGACTTCTTCCTTAATGCGTAAGAGAAGGTCAGCTCGTTGACGTCGCAAGTGTTGGCGCTTGGGTGGGAATCTTTCAGTATCGAGTGGAAGGAAATGCTTTACAATTGAAGGGTCTAGGCCTGGCATATCGGCGTAGGACCATGCAAAGACCTCCTGATACTCTATCAAGAAGTCGATCATTCGGGCTCTCTGTGCAGGGTCGAGTCCCGTTCCGATTCTAAGGGTGCGTGGTTCTTCTGCAATGCCTATGTTGATGTCTTCGGTTGGCTCGACGGAAGTGAGTTGGTGGTTTTCGAGACGATGCAAACTCTCTTCTATCTCGGGCACGCGACCGTCCTCGTCAAGTCCTTCCCCGAAGTATATGGGTAGGGACTTTCCGAGATGTGTTTCTAGTGAATCCGAATCGTTATATCCGTGATTTGGATTCGATTGGAGCCTGGACATGAAAGTGAATTGTTTTAGAAATTAAAGGTGTTAGAAGTGAGTGCAAGAGAGAGAATTTGTGCACAGGAAATCAAAAAGCATGCAGGGATTCTATTAACAAGTCATAACAAAAACCCCTCTTCTGTCATGTGGCTTATGGCGTTGCCGACATGCAGGTAGCATTATGTATAAAGACCGTCTTACACATCGGCAACTATGGCCGAGTAGAGCGGAATTGAAGTCCAGTTGGTAAGATCCTCCTGTACAGGGCATATGAACCTTAGAAGATGTCTCCTCAATGACGGCATATATGGCTGGCAAAGCCAAAAACGCTTCAACTGCATCCGAAGAGAAGTCATCTGTTTCAGTGATCGGGTTCTCGGAGGTGCCTCCCATGATTTGCGGTGGTGCTACAAAAAACTGTGAGAGTGGTGGAACCGGCATGCCCCTATAGAGTTTCCCATAATATGCTGCAAGGCGTGTAGATGTTTTCCACGACGAGCTTGCATGATCTCATGGCAGGAGGGGCGAAAGCCGAGCCCTCTCCTATTGCGGTGTTCCTCTATTTCAATCGGTCGAAGGATTCCCTGTGCACGTGCCCCGAGTCCAGTTCCAGGGACATAATTGTTCTTCAAGAGAACCTTTCCAATCATGCGATCAGTTCGTGATGGACTGACCTCTCCGTAGTCTCGAATTACGGAGATCATGTCGAAAGAATGGAAGGGAGATTCTGATCTTCTCCAATGCTGATAAGGGATGGCCGTTTCCTTATAGACTGCATAATCTTCCCTCGCCGTTGACAGTGATGAGTTTGCCTTCAGCAAAGAATTTCAACTTCTGGTGCAATGATGAAGGAACGCGCCGGCGGCGTGAATCCATTGCCTTCCAGTAGGAGGACTGAAAGCATTGGGTATTTCCGGATCTGGAAGGTATAGAGAATGAACAAGGACCCAATCAATTAGGAGATCAATTTCACACCATTCACCGCTCTCTTAGAGCCGTCAAAGGCTCGAACGGTGGTCTTGCTTGCACGAATGCGACTCATGTCCACGTTCATTCTGTTTCAACGTGGAAGACGGGGCAAACGTTGAGAGCAGAGCCGTTGTCGATCATGACTCGACAACGACGTGGTTGTTGCACTTGCAAACTATGTGCAATGCCCGAAGTGTCCTTGTCCTCCGTGGGAATTTCGTCTTCCGAAAAGGAACTGATTCGAGAAAATAGAGTTCATCGTCTCCTCGATTCTATTCGTTTGCAGTATCTTTCGGGACTTGTGCCGCAGTGAGAACTTTCAGCAAAGCGTCCCGATGAGGTTCGGAGTTCAAAAGCATGCGAGCAACGATATATGAGCTGTGACTTGCTCATTTGCTCGACCACTTTGTATTCGCTTGCTTTGATCACCTTCATGAAATATTCGGCTTCTTGATCGGTGACCTTCTTTGTAGAGAATGACACGGCTTTTGAACGGTTAAGAACTCAGTAGCGGGAGCCTTTCCTTTGTCAACAGGCTCTGGACCCTGATAAACCCGTCTTGAACGC